>NW_024727470.1:0-7987 GCF_018991925.1 Homarus americanus
AGAAGAATGACAAAAATGATCCATAATATTAGAAACCTTCCATATAAAGAAAGACTGAAAAGCTTAGGCTTACATTCATTAGAGAGGCGTAGAGTTAGGGGAGATATGATAGAGGTGTACAAGAGGGTAAGTGGGATTAACAAGGGTAAAATGGAAGATGTTCTGAAGCTCAGTAATAACGAAATAACTAGAACAAATGGCTTTAAATTAGATAAATTCCGATTCAGAAAGGATATAGGCAAGCATTGGTTTGGTAATAGAGTTGTGGATATGTGGAATAGGCTACCGAGTGCTATAGTAGGATCGGGGACGCTTGGGAGCTTCAAGACGAAGTTGGATAGGCACATGGAAGTGCTGGGATGGGTGTGAAAGGGATCTGCCCTGTATGGGCCAGTCGGCCTCCTGCAGTATCCCACTTTCTTATGTTCTTATGTTCTTAACAGTGATCACAGAGAAATCAGGTTCACCCTAAATTGGGAAACGAAAAACAATGACAATATGGTCAGAGTCCCAAACTTTCGGTTGGCGGATTATCAGGGGTTAAGAAGGTACCTAGGTGAGGACACCTGGGAACAGTCACGTCAATCCCCAGTAGGAAGGGGTGAGGTCATAGATGACACAACAATTGATCATGACTATAATACTACATAAATAAGAATGAGCCAAGGTGGATGACCAGAAAACTTAAACATGACATAGGAATAAAGAAAGGAATATATAAGAAATTAAAGGGAGGGGAGGAGCAGCTCAGAAATAGGTATAATGAACTATCTAGGAATGTTAAAAAAATGTAAGGAAAGCAAAGAGAGACTATGAAATCAAAATAGCAAGAGAATCCAAGGCGAATCCTAAGGGATTTTTCCAGATATATAGGACAAAGGTCAAGGACAAAGTTGGGCCTTTAAAGTCAGGGAAGGGAGAAGTGATAAATGGCAGTGAAGAAATAAGCAAAGCATTGAACAGCTACTTCTTATCAGTTTCACAGAAGAAATTTGTGATGAAATTCCAGAGGTGGAACTGATATTTAAGGGAAAGGAAGAAGAGAAATTAAAGAATATCACTATCAGAAAAGAGGATGTTCTTAAGAAGATAAATAAACTAAAGAAAACAAAATCCCCAGGGCCGGATGAAATTTTCCCTCGAGTCTTGAAAGAGTGTAGGGAACAGATTAGCGGACCCCTCGTAAACTTATTTACGAAATCATTAGACACTGGAGTTGTGCCAGACTTGTGGAAACAGGAAAATGTAGTACCCATATTCAAAAAGGGAGACAGAGCATCAGCGTCAAATTACCGGCCGATCAGTTTGACGTCAGTAGTGGGGAAATTTCTTGAATCAATTATAGCAGATAGCATCCGATCGCATCTAGAGAAAAGCAAATTAATCTATGACTCTCAACATGGGTTTACAAAGAGAAAATCTTGTCTAACAAATCTGCTAACTTTTTTTAGGAAAGTCTTCGAGGTAGTAGATAATGACGAAAATTACGATGTTATTTACTTAGACTTTAGCAAAGCATTTGACAGAGTACCGCATCAGAGGCTTCTGAGAAAAATTAAGGCTCATGGTCTCGAGGGGATAGTTTTAAATTGGATAAAATCATGGCTCACCGATAGAACGCAGAGAGTCAGCGTAGATGGTGTTAAATCTGAGTGGGGCCATGTAACCAGTGGGGTTCCCCAGGGGTCAGTACTAGGCCCACTCTTGTTCATAATCTACATTACGATCTAGATACTGGGATCAGCAGTGACATAAGCAAGTTTGCGGATGACACCAAAATAGGGCGGCAAATTAATTCAGGGCAGGATGCAAATGCATTACAGGAGGATCTGAATAAACTGCAGGGGTGGTCTGAAAAATGGCAAAAGAAATTCAACACCAGCAAGTGCAGCGTACTTATATTGGAAGAACAAACACTTATAATGTATACACCCTTAACAACATCAACCTAGAGAAGTCGACTTGTGAAAGAGACCTCGGGGTACTTGTAAGCCCGGACCTACGGCCTAGAAAACAGTTCGTTAATGTTCGAAATAAGGCAAACAGAGTTTTGGGTTTTATATCTAGAAGTGTAAGAAACAAGAGTGCAGAGGTCTTATTGGAACTATATCTTGCGCTAGTCAGGCCGCACCTCGATTATCCGGTTCAGTTCTGGTGCCCCAATTATAGAATGGATATAAATTCACTAGAGTCGGTGCAGCGAAGAATTACAAAAATGATTCCGGGACTTAGAAACCTTCCATATCAGGATAGATTACAAAAACTTAACTTGCATTCCCTAGAAAGACGAATAGTGCGGGGAGATATGATAGAAGTATTTAAGTGGGTGAAAGGAATCAATATAGGGGATATAGATAAAGTTCCTATAATATCCGAGCAGGATAGGACTCGGAGCAACGGATTCAAGTTGGATAAGTTTAGGTTTTGGAGGGAGATAGGAAGAAACTGGTTCACAAATAGGGTGGTGGACGAGTGGAACAAGCTTAGCAACTTTGTAGTAAGTGCGAACCCAAGTTTCCAAAAGGAAGCTAGATAGATTCATGGATAGAGAGTGAAGTGAATCCTCGACAGGAGCTGCTAAGCACAGCCAACCGGCCTATTGCAGACCTTTATTTTCTATGTTCTTATGTCAATGTGGCATTTAAAAACTCATGCACTGTTAAACAAATGTTAATCAAGAACTCCCCCAACAATACAAATGGCTGCATTTATAAAGTCCCTTGCAAGGAATGTAATATGTTTAACTTAGGCCAGACAGGTAAAGATCTTGTAACTAGACTTAAACAACATAAATATAGTGTTAGGTCAGGCCAGGAATCCAATGCTTTGTTTGTTCATGTGAGGGATAATAAACATTGCATTGACTGGGATAATGCCTCCTCAATATTACCTTGTAATTCAATTGACAGTAGAACATTATAGAATCTAGTCTCATTAAACATACCGAATCCGTTAACATGAATTTGAGTAATGGTATGTACAAATTGGACAATTTTTTTATTAAGAGGATTTGTAACCAGGTGAGAAGGTTGGGTGCTTTTGTGAAGATTAGTAGGGTCATTACCTATACTTGACCTCTGTGGACTTGATCTCACCCTCCTCTGTATATATATGTAACCGGTCGGAATTTACTGGACTTGGGGTTTATTAAAGATTATAAGATGGTAATGGCAGTGGAAGCGCCCCTTTGAGAAAAATCCCGAACCAGCACAAGAACACTTAAATCTACTAAACAAAATGAATTGTCCGTGACCCGTGGAAGGATAGCGTCTGTGACTGGGATGAATGAGACACACTGTAAAATTTAGACACTTATATTCCCTCCAACACTACAAACACAATCAAATAATGGTACACCAATATGCGCACCTCTTAACTTGAACTTAAAACACTACTCTGGGGAATAAAAGTTATACATGATATAGAAATTATTAGAAACTCAGGCAACAATAAATTTGAAGTTTTAAGAAATGTTGCTTGCACACATGAAACAGGCCTTAAGGGCTTTCACAAAATAATATCAGTCACTTAGGAAATGGTATTAAAAAATAAGAAATTAAATACTCTACCATGAATAGGCCTTAAGGGCTTTCAACAAAATAATATCAGTCACTGAGGAAATGGTAATAAAAAATAAGAAATTAAATACCCTACAATGAATAGGCCTTAAGGGCACTCAACAAAATTATATCACCCCAACAGATGCACACTTCCTAACCTAACTTAACCACTACTCTGGGGAACAAAGGTTATACCTGAGATCAGAATTATGAAGAAAAATTAGATGCATTAAAAGAATCAAATCACAGTATCACTTGGTTCCACTTAATGACACAAACATTCAAAAAACAATACTATCAAAATTATTTAAGAAATATTAAACTACACACGTCAAGATAATATCAGTAACTGAGAAATGGTAATAACTACACCCAAATATATTCACTATTATTAATATGTTGCTGGGTCCACCAATACTCGTGAACCATGCTCCACCCAACTCAACATACACCCGTAGTAAGGGAGACAAAATGTTCCTCTAGGTATCTCCTAGAGTCCTAGACTCATGGTCTCAGTGTGTGACCATTAATTTACTCAGATAGCCTCAGTGTACTCCCAGTGCGTCCATAAAGCGGAAGGGAGTGAGCCAATCAGACCTTGTACAGTTGAGAGAAGCTTTAGCTTCCCGTTAGCAAGAGGGTTTCACTAAGCTGCTCGGGACATGTGGTGTTGTGAGCCGAGGTAGAGGAGAGCTGCTGATCCACGATCGTCCCGTCGTCAGCTGAGCACCCAGACGGCTAGATTCCCTCAAGAGATCCTTTGATACCCCGCTAAACAGTGACAGGCCTACACTGATCGGTCCAATGGTGACAATCGCCACCCTCAATCATCAACGGCAGTCTCAAACGGCAGTCAATCTCTCGCAGTCAAACCCCGGTCAACTCCGGTCAACTCCGGTCAACTCCGGTCAAGTGGGTTCTGACGGAAACCCTGAAATGAACTCACTGTTAGCTCTAGTTTACTTTACCACTGCCCTATCTAACCCTGTCTGAGATCGAATGAGACTTACTTGTTATACTGCAATAGTGCAACACAGGTGACTAGACCACGTGACTATTTCTGTGACGGACGCGCAGGGACGTCTTGTATGTCTGACTGCTCCCCGTGACTGAGGGAGAGCCAGCGTCGCGTCCTCTCAAGGCGTTAGCTTAGGCCTACGTGACATATTTTCCGCCTAACTAATAACTCCTTGGGACACCCGTAACATTATTCAGACTGATAAACGATCTATAATAATTTCAAATTCAATAATAGTCCCTTACTTCATGAATCGCATCATTATTAATTCGGTAAATTACATTTAATATCATATAGGCCTAGTTCCGCAATCTCTCGCTATGAGCAGGCAGCGCTCTCTCCCCTCAGATGACCTTGAACGCTCAGTATCGCTAATGGCGGGGCATTTGAAATTACTCAGAAATTTCTGAATATTACATATATATATATATGCTGATAACCACAAGGAAAGAAGAAAACACGAAGTTCCCAAGCGCTTTCGTGTAATTCACATCTTCAGGGGTGAGTACAGACTAGAGAGAGTAATACAAATCAAGGTGTATATATACAGAGGAGGGTGAGACCAGGTCCACAATGGTCAGGTATTAGGTAATGACCCTACTAATCTTTGAATAGCACACAACGGTTGGTGGTCAGGTCAGATGGTCAAGTGACCCGGCCTTCTCACCTGATCACAAATCTTCTTAATTACAAAATTGTCCAGTTTGTACATGCCGTTACTCAAATTCATGTTGAATGCTTCGGTATGTTTAATAAGACTAGATTCTATGATGTTCCTACTGTCAATTGAATTACATGGTAATATTGAGGAGGCATTATCCCAGTCAATGCAATGCTTGTTATCCCTCAAATGAACAAACAGAGCATTGGATTCCTGGCCTGTCCTAACACTGTATTTGTGTTGTTTAATTCTAGCTGCAAGATCTTTACCTGTCTGGCCTAAGTAAAACATATTACATTCCTTGCAAGGAACTTTATAAATGCAACCAATTTGTGTTGTTGGGGAGTTCTTGATTAACATTTGTTTAACAGTGCATGAGTTTTTAAATGCCACATTGACGTTCCAGGTTTTTAGTTGTGAAGGAATGTGTGAGAAATTTTTGTGAAATGGTAATATTAAGATATTCTTATGGTCATGGGTGGGCTTGGGATCAGTTCTATAAAAAGTTTTCTTAGTAATGTTTAGGCATTTGTCTATGAAAGATCTAGGGTATTTAAGGTTTGAGCCAATATTATATATATATATATTTGTATTCCTCATCAATGAATTCCGGACTGCAAATTCTAAAGGCACGTAAAAACATTGTTGAAAATACTGACTGTTTGACTTTATTATGGTGGGCAGAATAATAATGAATGTATGAACACACATTAGTTGGTTTTCTATAAATACTGAACTTAAAGGTGTTACCTATTCTGTGTATCAGACAGTCTAGGAATGGCAATTTACAGTCTTGCTCAAATTCCACAGTGAATTTGATCGAGGGGGAAGTTGTTAAGTTGTGGCAGGAAAGCTTTTAGGTCCTCATTACATGGCCAGAGACATAATACATCATCAACATATCTAAACCATACTGCTGAGGGTGGTAATTACTTAATAGTTTCTTTTCAAAGAATTCCATATATAGGTTGCTTAATACAGGTGAGAGTGGATTACCCATTGCCATACCAAATTTTTGAGCATAATATTCCCCATTGAATTCGAATTTGCAATCCTTAATACATAGTTTGATGAGTTCGATGAAGTCGTCTTTCGAGACGGGCAGTGAAATATCATCCAGGGAATCTATGAGGAACTCTAGTAAATCATCAACTGGGACCTTTGTAAAGAGTGATGTTACATCAAAACTGACCAGTTTAAAATCATAATTAATGTGTAAGTTATTGAGTTTATCAACCAAATCCATATTATTCTTGATATTGGAGTTAGAAATGTTGCCAACTAGGGGATTTAGTAAAGAAACTAACCATTTAGATAGTTTATAAGAGATTGACCCAACTGAGCTAATGATGGGTCTTGCTGGGTTATTGGGCTTGTGGGTCTTGATTACACCGTACATGAATGGCAGTGGAGGGGACGTTGAAGTAAGATGTTTAATGAGAGTAGCTTTGCCTCTCAATAGGGACTTCAGTTTTTTGTTGAACTGGGTGTTGACAGTGTTGAGAGGATTATTTATGAGTTTAGAATATGTTGTAGTATCACATAAAAGGTCATTCATTTAAAAAGAGATATAGTCATCTTTGTTTAAAAATACCGAAGCATTCAACATGAATTTGAGTAACGGCATGTACAAGCTGGACAATTTTGTAATTAAGAAGATTTGTAACCAGGTGAGAAGGTCGGGTCACCTGACCACCTGACCTGACCACCAACCGTTGTGTGCTATTTAAAGATTAGAAGGGTCATTACCTAATACCTGACCATTGTGGACCTGGTCTCACCCTCCTCTGTATATATACACCTTGCTTTGTATTTCTCTTTAGTCTGTACTCACCCCTGAAGATGTGAATTACACGAAAGCGCTTGGGAACTTCGTGTTTTCTTCTTTCATTGTGGTTATCAGCATATATATATATATATATAAACTCATAGTATTCTTTCATACCAAGCAGTTTGCAGAAATGGGCTGGTCGCCAGAACTATCAGTACAGTATATAGTGAAATTCTGTTGTCTAGAAAATCAAATGTTACCAAATCTGAGCGAGGTTGGTCGCAAGAATAGGTTCACGAAGAGACACACAGATAGGGTGTGCGACCCCATTAAGTAATACTTCCAGCTGTACTCTAAACAATTATGTCGTTATTGGTAGGCATTGCATCAAAGTTTCACCTCCACAAGTAATGATGTTAAGACTAGTAAGCATTTGTCACTCAAGCAGTAAGTCAGGCAATGAGAACGTGAGAGTTACCGATATATACAACACTGTTCCACGCCTCCAGCAGGTCGTGACAGTAACAGTGTCTTATGCGTCTTGTGAGTGCTTTCTGCTCTTCATCGGTTATTAGTATTAGGCTATATATACAGGAGTAAGATTCTGTCAAGTCACAATGGATGAAACCTATCAAGCTGTTACCACAAATTCTTTAAATTGGAAAGGGAATTGCAATAAATATTTAGGAAAAGTGAAAGTAATAATTGTACAACAACTATAACGATAATAGCGGATAATAGCGTGTTTTTGTAATACTACGTCAACATACACATGATAGAGGTACACTACACTATATACCACCAGTCCCACGACCAAGATGATTATGAATTATGGCAGAACTGATGGTGTAGGGAGACAGGTCCGACGTGTAGTAATGGTTGTCAGCAAGACCTGTGGCAGGGACTAGGGGGTGTAGAGGTGTGGCGGGGACTAGGGGGTGTAGAGGTGTGGCGAGGACTAGGGGTGCAGAGGTGTG
>NW_024727471.1:0-14248 GCF_018991925.1 Homarus americanus
TCAGTGACAAGACCAGGGGTGTGAGGCAGGGCACCCTTTCAGTGACATGACCCAGGGGTGTGGGGCCAAAGACACCCCTTCCCAGCACCATGACCCAGAGGTGTGTCACCGTCACCCTTCAGTGACACTGACACCCGGGGTGGCGGGGCGAACTGCTAGTGACGCGGCCAGGGGTGAGGTGGGCACCTCCAGCACAATGACCGGGGGTGAGGCCAGGCACCTTCAGTGCCATGACCCTTGGTGTGAGGCCAGCCACCCCTTTCAGTGCCATGAGCAGGGGTGGCCAGGCACCCCAGTGCTTTCTGAACCCGGGGGTGTGAGGCGGGTACTATACGCTTGGGGTGTGGTCAGGCTTTTGCTTCAGTGAAATGAATCTGCTGAGTGTGAAGGGCTAGGCACCCCCTTCAGCATATGACCCAGGGGTGTTAGGGCCAGGCTCGATTTCAGTGCCAAGAATCCCAGGGGTGTGAGGCCAGGCACCCCATCAGCACCATGACCCGGGATCTGGGCGGGGAACCTTCAACCCCATGACCCGGGGTGTGAGGGCCGGCTTGCCGCTTTAGGTCCATGACCAGGAGTGTCATGGCCGTGCACCCCTTCAGTGACGTGACCCGGGGTGTGAGGACCAGGTGCCCAGCACCTGTGACTATGACCTGGGATGTGAAGGCCGGGGCACCCTCAGCACCATGACCCAGGGTGTGAGGCCAGGCACCTCCAGCACCATGACCCGGGGTGTGAGGCCGGGCACCCCTTCAGTGTCACAGATCGGGTGTGAGCCCAGGCACCCCTTCAGTGACATGACCTTGGGTTTTGGCCAGGGGCAGGGCACCCTTCGAATGCCATGACCGGGGTGTGAGGGCCCAGGCACCTTCACATGATCCGGGTTGTCAGGGCCGGGCACCCCTCCAGCACCATGACCCGGGGTGTGAGGGCCAGAGCACCTTCAGTGCCATGACCGGAGTGTGAGGGCAGGCACCCTTTCAGTGACATGACCGCAAATTCTGAGCAGGCACCTCCCAACCACGATGACCCGGGGTGTGAGGCCAGGCACCCAGTGCCATGAGCCGAGTGTGAGGCCGGGCACCCGCTGGTGACATGACCCGGGGTGTGAGGTGCAGGGCACCCCTCAGCACCATGGCCTGGGGTGTGAGGCGGGCACCTTCAGTGTCATGACCCGGGTGTGTCAGAGGCCTGACAGCCCTCAGCACCATGGCCCAGGGGTGTGAGGTCGACACCTCCAGTGCCATGAAACAGGTGTGAGGCCGGGCACCAGAGTGGGTACATGACCAGGGTGTGAGGCCAGGCAAGCCTTCAGTGCCATGGCCAGGGGTGTGACGGCCGGGCACCTCGTGTGTCCAGTGCACGGCCAGGGGGTGTGAGGGCCAGGCACCCTCAGCACCATGGCCTGGGGTGTGAGGCAGGCACCCCTTCAGTCATGACCCAGGTGTGTCAGGGCCTGACACCCCTCCAGCACCTGTCAGGCCGGGCTGTGAGGGCCAGGCACCCCGCTAGTACCATGAATCCGGGTGTGAGGGCAGGGCCACTTCAGATTCACATGAGCCAGGTGTGAGGGCCGGGCAAGCCAGTGCCATGGCCAGGGTTGTGAGGCCGGGCACCTCATCAGTGCCATGACCCAGGGTGTGAGGAGCGGGCACCCGCTCAGTGACATGACCCGGGGTGTGAGGTGGGGCACCCTCCAGCACCATGACACAGGGTGTGAGGCCAGGCACCCTTCAGTGTCATGACCCAGGTGTGTCAGACGCAGCAGCCTCCAGCTGTATAGCCAGTGTGGTCAGGCACCCCTTCAGTGCCATGAAACGGGTGTGAGGCCGGGCAAATTGGGTACATGACCAGGGAATTGTGAGGCAGAGCAAACACTTCAGTGCCATGGCAGGTGTGGCCAGGCACCTCATCAGTGCCATGACCGGGGGAGTGTGAGGCCGGGCACCCCTCAACACCATGGCTGGCATTATGAGGCCAGGCACCCCTTCAGTGTCATCATGACCAGGTGTCAGGGCCTGCCACCCCTCCAGCACCATGGCCCAGGCACCAGTGCGCACTAGTGCCATGAATCGTCAGGGGTGTGAGGGCCAGGAACCGCTGGTTACATGACCAGGGGTGTGAGGCAGGCAAGCCTTCAGTGCCATGGCCAGGGGTTGTATGAGGGCCGGGCACCTCGCCAGTGCCATGACCCGGGGGTGTGAGGGCGGGCACGCTCCTTGACATGACCCGGGGTGTGAGGGCTGTACCCTTCAGTAACATGACCCGGGGTGTGAGGCCAGGCACCCCTTCCAATGGCCCAGGGTGTGGGGCCGGGCACCCCTTCCTTGCCTTGACCCAGGGTGTGAGGGGTGGGCACCCTTCAGTGCCATGTTATGGGAGTGTGAGGCCAGGGGCTCCCCATTCAGTGCCATGACCCGGAGTGCCTGAAGGCCAGGCACCTTCAGTGACATGACCCAGGGTGTGGCCAGGCACCCCATAAGTGACATGAACCCAGGTGTTAGGGCAGGCACCCCTTCCAGTGTCTGAGGCAGGGATGTGGCGGGCACCCTACGCGACCCCGGGGAGTGTAGAGAGCAGGCACCCCTTCAGCACCATGATCCGGGGTTTGAGGGGCCAGGCACCCCAATACCATGACCCGGAGTTTGAAAGCTGGGCACCTTCAGTGACATGACCCGAGGTGTGAGTGCCGGGCACCCACATACCCAGTGCTTTTGAACCCAGGGGTGTGAGACCCGGGCACCTTCATGACCCGGGGTGTCGGGGCCGGGCACCCCTCAGCACCTGTCCGGGTGTCAGGCAGGGCACCCCATAAAGTGACAAGGGAACCCTGGTGTTGGGGCCAGGCACGCTAGTGTCATGAAACGGGGTGTGGGAGCAGAACACCCCACAGTGATATGAACCGGGGTGTGGGGCCCAGGCGCCTTCCGCAGGCCGGGTGTAGGGCAGGCACCTTCAACACCATGATCCGGTGTGGGCCAGAGCACCCCTTCAGCACCATGACCCGGGGGTTGTGAGGGGCCAGGCACCCTTCAATCTCATGACCCGGGTGTGTCAGGCTGACACCCTCCAGCACCATAGCCGGGGCTGTGAACCAGGCACCACTGCAGTGCCATGAATCGGTGTGAGGGCAGGAACCGCTAGTTACATGACCAGGGTGTGAGGGGCAGGCAAACCTTCCAGTGCCATGGCCAGGGGTTGTTGAACCGGGCACCTCATCAGTGCCATGACCCGGGTGTGAGGCCAGGTGCCTTCCTTGACTGACCCCGGGGTGTGAGGGCCTTGCCCCTTCAGTAACAGCCAGGGTGTGAGACTGGCACCCCTTCAGTGACATGATGACCCAGGGTGTAGTTGGGCACCCCTTCAGCACCTTGACCCAGGAGGTGTGAGGGGTGGTATCCAATTATGACATGGGTGTCAGGCGGGCTCCATTCAGTGCCATGACCCAGAGTGTGAGGGCGTTTATATTGAAACATGACCCAGGGTGTGAGGCCAGGCACCCCACTAAGTGACATGAACCAAGGTGTTAGGGCCAGGCACCTTCAGTGTCATGACCTTGAGATGTGAGGCCAGAGCACCCTTCACGATGACCCAGGGTCTCAGCAGGACAGGCACCCCTTCAACACACCATGATCCGGGTTTGGGGCCAGGCACCCCTAATGCCATGACCCCGGGTTTGAAAGCTGGGCACCTTCAGTGACAGCCAGGTGTGAGTGCCAGGCACCTTCTGTTGCTTTGAACCAGGGTGTGAGCCGGGCACCTTCACATGACCCAGGGGTGTCAGGGAATGAGCACCCCTCCAACACCATGACCAGGGTGTCAGGGCAGGGCACCCATAAGTGACAAGGAACCACACAGGTGTTGGGGCCAGAGCACCCCTTCCAGTGTGTCATAGAGCAGGGTGTGGGAGCAGAACACCCTACAGTGATATGAACCCGGGGTGTGAGGCCAGGCACCCACTTCACATGACCGGTGTAAGGGCCAGGCACCCCTTCAACACCATGACCCGGGGTGTGGGGCTGAGCACCCCTTCAATGCCATGACCCGGGTGGCTGTCAGGGCCTGACACCCCTCCCAGCACCATAGCCCCGGGCTGTGAGGCCAGGCACCCTTTCAGTGTAGATCAGGTGTGGACCAGGGAGCCACCCAGATTACATGACCAGGGTGTGAGGCCGGGCAGAGCGCTGAGTGCCATGGCCAGGGTTGTGAGGCCAGGCACCTCATCAGATGCCATGACCGGGGTGTGAGGGCCAGGCACTCTTTCCTTGACAGCCAGGTGAGGCCCGGCACCCAGCCAGTAACATGACCCGGGGTGTGAGGCCGAGCACCCCTTCCAGTGACACATGACCCAGGAGTGGCGGGCGGGCACCTTCAGCCCACCTTGACCCAGGGTGTGGTGGGCACCCCTTCCAGTGCCATGACACGGGGTGTGAGGCCAGGCTCCCATTCAGTGCCATGACCCGGAGTGTGAGACCCCGGGCACCCCTTCAGTGACATGACCCAGGGTGTGAGGGCCGGGGCACCCTCGTGACATGAACCAAGGTGTTGGAATGACACCCCTTCAGTGTCATGAAGCAGGGATGTGGTGGGCACCCCTTCCCCACATGAGCCAGGGGTGTGAGCCCAGGCACCTTCAATGCCATGACCCAGGGTGTGAGGCCAGGCTCCCCCTTCCAGTGCCCTGACTGGAGTGTGGAAGCTGGGCACCCCTTCAGTGACACTGACCCGGGGTGTGAGGGCCAGGCACCTTTCAGTGACTGACCCGGGGTGTGAGGCCAGGGGCACTTGCCAAGCACTATGTGTCGGGATGTGAGGCCAGGCATCCCTTCAGTGCCATGACCTGCAGGTGTGAGCCAGGCTCTGCTTCAGTGCCATGACCCAGTGAGGCCGGGCACCCCTTCCTGGCATGACCCAGGTTGTGAGGGTGGGATGCCCTTTCTCAGTGTCAGGAACCTGAGTGTGAGGCCAGGCACCTTATAAGCCGGGTTGTCAGGCGGGCACCCTCAGCACCATGACCCGGGGTGTGAGGGCGAGCACCCCTTCAGTGCCATGACCCGGAGTCTTGAGCCGGGACCCCTTTCAGTGACATGACCCGGGGTGTGAGGGCAGGGGCACCCTCCCAGCACGATGACCCGGGGTGGGCGAGCACCTTCAGTGCCATGAACTTGGTCATGAGGGCAGGGAACCCCTTTCAAAGTGACATGACCCGGGGGTGTGAGGCAGGCAGCCCTCCAGCACCATGACACCAGGTGTGAGGCCAGGCACCCCTTCAGTGTCATGACCTGGGTGTGTCACTGTAGCCCTCCTGCACGATGGCCCGGGGTGTGAGGGCCGGGCACCGCCAGTGCCATGTAAGAAGCGAAGGTGTGAGGCCGGGCACCAGTGGGTACATGACCAGGGGTGTGAGCCAACCCAAACCTTCAGTGCCATGGCCAGGGGTGTGACGGCCGGGCACCTCATCAGTCTGTGACCGGGGTGTGAGGGACCCGGGCACCTCCAGCACCATGGGCTGGGGCTGTAAGCCGAGCACCCCTTCAGTGTCATATTGGTGTCAGGTACAGCTTGCCCCTCCAATACCATGGCCCAGGCTGTGAGGCCAGGCACCTTCAGTGCCATGAATCCCGGGGGTGTGAGGGCCAGGAACCAGCACAAGTGCATGACCAGGGGTGTGAGGCCAGAACCAAACCTTCAGTGCCATGGCCAGGGGGTTGTGAGGGCAGGGCACCTCATCAGTCTGTGACCCAGGGGTGTGAGGCGGGCACCCTTCCTTAAATGACCCAGTGTGAGGCGGGCTTTGCTCAGCCAGCATGACCCAGAGTGTGAGGGCCAGGCACCTTCAACACCTGACCAGGGTGTGAGGGGCCAGGCACCCCTTCAGCACCATGACCCGGGGTGTGAGGCCATGCACTTGTTGCTGACCCAGGGGTGTGAGGGCAGGAACCCCTTCACATGACCCCGTGGTGTGGGGCCAGGCACCTTCAGTGCCATGAACCGGGGAGTGTGAGGCCAGAGCACCTTCAGTGCCATGACCCGGTGAGGCCGGGCTCGATTTCAGTGCCATGAATCAGGGGTGTAGGGCCGGGCATCCCTCAACACCAGGCGGGTGTGAGGCGGGCACGCTTCGGTGCTATGACCCGGGTTGTGAGGGCCCGGGCACGTTTATATCAATGACCAGGGGTGTGAGGGCAGGCACACTTAGTGCCATAGCCCAGGGTGTGAGTCAGGCACCGCTTCAGTGCCATAAGCCGGGGTGTGAGGGCGAGGGCACCTTCAGTGCCATGGCGGGGAGTGTGGGCAGGGGCACCCCCCTACAGTACTGTGAACCGGGGTGTGAGGGCGGGCACCCGTTCAATGGCATGACCCAGGTGTGTGGGCCGAGCACCCTTTCAGTGCCATGACCCAGAGGTGTGAGGCCAGGCACCCACTAAGTATTGACATGAACGGGTGTGGGGCCAGGCACCTCATTACCTGCATCAAATGGGGTGTGGGGCATGGCACCCTACAGTGTTACAGACCGGGGTGTGAGTGCCAGGCACCCCTTCACATGAACCGGGTGTAGGGCCGGGTATCAACACCATGATGACCCAGATTAGCGGGGCCAGGCACCCCTTCCATTGCGGCCCGGACTGTGAGCTGGACACCCCTTCAGTGGTGACCCAGGGGTGTGAGGGCCGGGCACCCGTTCAGTGAAGCATGACCCGGGGTGTGGGGCGGGCCGCCCCCTCCAGCACCATGGCCTGGGGTGTGAGGGCCAGAGCACCCCTTCAGTGTCGTGCAGGTGTGTCAGGGCCTGACACCCTCCAGCACCATGGCCCGGGGTGTGAGGGCCGGGCGCCTCAGTGCCATGAATCAGGGCGGACACCACTTTAGGTACATGACGGGGTGTGAGGCCGGGCAAACCTTCAGTGCCATGGCCAGGGGTGCGGGGCCAGGCACCTCATCAGTGCCTGACCCAGTGTGTGTGAGGGCTGGGGACCCCTCAGTGTTATGACCCAGGTGTGAGGGCCAGGCACCCTTCCAGTGACATGGAAACGGGATGTGGGGCAGGGCATCCCTACAGTGTTGCAGACCAGGGTGTGAGGGCCGAGCACCCCTTCACACTGTTCCAGGGTGTAGGGCGGACACCTCAGCACCATGACTTGGGGGTGTGGCGCCAGCACATGGTGCCATGACCCGGTGTGTGAGAGCTGGGCACCCTTACAGAGCTATAAACAGGGTTGTGAGGGCAGGGCACCCCTTCACATGACACGGGGTGTGAGGGCCGGGCAAAGCTACAGTGCCATGGCCAGGGGTGTGAGGGCCGGGCACCTCATCAGTGCCATGTCCCGGGGTGTGTGGGCCGGGCACCCCTTAAGTGCCATGAAACGGGGTGTGAGTGCCGGGCACCCATACATTGCTTTGAACCAGGGTGTGAGGGTAGGGCACCCCTTCACAAGACCCGGGGTGTCAGGGCTGGGCACCCCTCCAGCACCATGACCAGGAGTGTGAGGGCCTGGCACCCCATAAGTGACATGAACCGGGGTTTTAGGGCCGGGCACCCCTTCAGTGACATGAAACGGGGTGTGGGGGCAGGGCATCCCTACAGTGTTATGAATCGGGGTGTGAGGGCCGGGCACCCTTTCACATGACCCGGGGTGTAAGGGCCTGGCACCCCTTCAGCACCATGCCACGGGGTGTGAGGGCCAGGCACCCCTTCAGTGCCATGACCCGGAGTGTGAGAGCTGGGCACCCCTTCAGTGACAAGACCCGGGGTGTGAGAGCCGGGCACCCTTTCAGTGACATGACCCGGGGTGTGAGGGCCGGGCACCCCTTCAGCACCATGACCCGGGGTGTCATGGCCGTGCACCCCTTCAGTGACATGACCCGGGGTGTGAGGGCCGGGCACCCCTTTAGTGACATGACCCGGGGTGTGAAGGCCTGGCACCCCTCCAGCACAATGACCCGGGGAATGAGGGCCAGGCACCCCTTCAGTGCCATGACCCTTGGTGTGAGGGCCAGCCACCCTTTCAGTGCCATGAAACGGGGTATGAGGGCCGGGCACCCTCCAGCACATGACCCGGGGTGTGAGGGCCAGAGCACCCTTCAGCACCATGACCAGGGGTGCGGGCCGGGCACAGCTAGTGTCACGAATCAGGGGTGTAAGGGCCGGACACCCCTTCAGCACCATGACCCTGGGTGTGAGGGCCAGGCACCCCTTCAGTGCCATGACCCGGACTGTGAGAGCTGGACAGCCCTTCAGTGACATGACGCAGGGTGTGAGGGCCAGGCACCCCTTCAGTGCCATGACCCGGAGTGTGAGAGCTGGGCACCCCTTCAGTGCCATGACCCGGAGTGTGAGGGCCGGGCACCCTTTCAGTGACATGACCTGGGGTGTGAGGGCAGGGCACCCCTCCAGCACGATGACCCGGGGTGTGAGGGCCAGGCACCCCTTCAGTGCCATGAACCGGAGTGTGAAGGCCGGCCACCCTTTCAGTGATATGACCCGGGGTGTGAGGGCAGGGCACCCCTCCAGCACCATGGCCTGGGGTGTGAGGGCCAGGCACCCCTTGAGCATTATGTCCCGGGATGTGAGGGCCGGGCGCCCTTCAGGCCGCCGCAGTCCGGGGTATGAGGCGGGCTCCCCCTTCAGTGCCATGACCCGGAGAATGAGGGCCGGGCACACCTTCACTGACATGACCCGGGGTGTGAGGGCCGGATACCCTTTCAGTGTCATGAACCTGGGTGTGAGGGCCGGGCACCCCTTCACATGAACCGGGTTGTCAGGGCCGGGCACCCCTCCAGCACCATGACCCGGGGTGTGAGGGCCAGGCACCACTTCAGTGCCATGACCCGGAGTGTGAGGGCCGGGCACCCTTTCAGTGACATGACCCGGGGTGTGAGGGCAGGGCACCCCTCCAGCACCATGGCCTGGGGTGTGAGGGCCGGGCACCCCTTCAGTGGTCATGACCCGGGTGTGTCAGGGCCTGACAGCCCTCCAGCACCATGGCCCGGGGTGTTAGGGCCGGGCACCCTTCCAGTGCCATGAAACGGGGTGTGAGGGCCGGGCACCAAATTATGTACATGACCAGGGGTGTGAGGGCCGGGCAAACCTTCAGTGCCATGGCCAGGGGTGTGACGGCCGGGCACCTCATCAGTGCCATGACCGGCGGTGTGAGGGCCGGGCACCCCTCCAGCACCATGGCCTGGGGGTGTGAGGGCCGGACACCCCTTCAGTGTCATGACCCGGGTGTGTCAGGGCCTGACACCCCTCCAGCACCATGGCCCGGGCTGTGAGGGCCAGGCACCCTTTCAGTGCCATGAATCGGGGTGTGAGGGCCGGGAACCACTTTAGGTACATGACCAGGGGTGTGAGGGCCGGGCAAACCTTCAGTGCCATGACCAGGGGTTGTGAGGGCCGGGCACCTCATCAGTGCCATGACCCGGGGTGTGAGGGCCGGGCACCCCTTCCTTGACATGACCCGGGGGTGTGAGGGCCGGGCACCCCTTCAGTAACATGACCCGGGGTGTGAGGGTCGGGCACCCCTTCAGTGACATGACCCAGGGTGTGACGCCGGGCACCCCTTCAGCACCTTGACCCAGGGTGTGAGGCCGGGCACCCCTTCAGTGACATGACCCAGGGTGTGAGGGCAGCTTAAGTGACATGACCCGGGTGTGAAGGCCGGACACCCTCCAGCACCATGACCCAGGGTGGCAGGGCGGCCCTTCAGTGTCATGACCCAGGTGTGAGGGCCGGGCACCTTAGTCTGTGACCAGGGTGTGAGGCCAGGCACCACTTTGGGTACATGACCAGGGGGTGAGGGCCGGGCAAACCTTAAGTGCCATGGCCAGGGGTGTGAGCCGGGCACCCATCAGCACCTGACCCGGGTGTAGGCAGGGCCCCCTTCAGTGCCATACCCGGGGTGAGGAGCCTGGCACCCAGTGCTATGACCCGGGGTGTGAGGCCGGGCATCACTTAGGTATGACCAGGAGTGTGAGGGGCCGGCAAAGTTTCAGTGTCATGGCCAGGGGTGTGAGGGCCGGGCAAAGCTTATGACATGGCCAGGGGCGTGAATGCCTGGCGCCTCATCAGTGTCATGACCCGGATGTGTCAGTGCAGACACCCCTCCAGCACCATGTCCCGGAGTGTGAGAGCTGGGCACCCCTTCAATTTTTAGTGACATGACCCGGGGTGTGAGGGCGGGCACCTCCAGCACCATGACCCGGTGTGAGGGCCGGGCACCCCTTCAGTTTCATGACCCGGATGTGTCGAAACATCCCCTCCAGCACCTGGCCAGAGTGTGAATGCAGGCACCCTCCAGCACCATGACCCGGCGTGTGAGGCGGGCACCCTTAGTGCTATGACCCGGGGTGTGAGGGCGGCACCACTGGGTACATGACCAGGGGTGTGGGCCGGGCAAACCTTAAGTGCAGGGGGTGTGAGGGCCGGGCACCTCATCAGTGCCATGACCCTGGGTGTGGGCCGGGCACCACTTCAGTGACGCAGTCCGGGGTGTGAGGGCCGGGCACCTTTAGTGCTATGACCGGGTGTGAGGCCGCGCACCACTTTAGGTACATGACCAGGGGTGTGAGGCCGGGCAAACCTTCAGTGCCATGGCCAGGGGTGTGAGGCCAGGCACCTCCAGCACCATGACCCGGGGTGAGGGCCAGGCACCTTCAGTGACGAGCCGGAGTGTGAGGCCGGGCACCCTTTCATGTGACATGCCCGGGGTGTGAAGAGGCCCCTACCACCATGACCTGGGTATGAGGCCTGTGCTTCCCTTAGTGCTATGACCGGGGTGTGAGGCGAGCACACAGGAGTACATGACCAGGGGTGTGGGGCGGGGCAAGTGTAAGTGCCATGGCCAGGGTGGCGCATCTTGACATGACCTGGGTTGGGAGCCAGGCACCCTTCTAATGCTGGAGCCAGGTGTGGGGCCGGGCACCTTCAGCACCACGACCCGGTGTGAGGCCGGGCACCCCTCCAGCACCATGACCCGGGGTGAGGCGGGCACCCCTTCAGTGACCTGCCCGGGTGTGAGGGCGGGCACCCTTCAGTGACGTAGCCCGGGTGTGAGGCCGGACACCCCCCAGCACCATGACCCGGGGTGAGGCCGGGCACCTTCATGTCGAGCCGGGTGAGGCAGGCACCCTTAGTGTTCTGACCAGGGTGTGAGGGCCGGGCACCACTTCAGGTACATGACCAGGGTGTGAGGCCAGGCAAACCTTAAGTGCCATGGCCAGGGGTGTGAGGGCCGGGCACCCATCCAGCACCATGACCGGGTGTGGGCAGGGCACCCCTTCAGTGCCATGACCCGGGGTATGAGGGCCTGGCCCCTTAGTGCTATGACCGGGGTGTGAGGCCGGGGCATCACTTTGAGTACATGACCAGGAGTGTGAGGCGGGCAAAGTTTCAGTGTCATGGCCAGGGTGTGAGGGCGGCAACTTCAGTGACATGGCCCAGGGCGTGAATGCCTGGCGCCTCATCAGTGTCGTAACCGGATGTGTCAGTGCCTGACACCCTCCATGTCCTCCGGAGTGAGAGCTGGGCACCTTCAGTGACATGACCCGGGTGTGAGAGCCGGGCACTCAGTGACATGACCCGGGGGTGAGGCCGGGCACCCTCCAGCACCATGACCGGGTGGGGCCGGGCACCTTGTGTCATGACGGATGTGTCAGGGCATGACACCCTCCAGCCATGGCGGATGTGTGAATGCGGGCACCCTCCAGCACCATGACCCGGCGTGTGAGGGCGGGCACCTTGGTGCTATGACCCGGGTGTGAGGGCCGGGCACCACTTTGGTACATGAGCCAGGGGTGTGAGGCCGGGCAAACCTTAAGTGCCATGGCCAGGGTGTGAGGGCCAGGCACCTCATCAGTGCCATGACCCTGGGTGTGAGGGCGGGCACCACTTCAGTGACATGATCCGGGGTGTGAGGGCGGGCACCTTTGTGCTATGACCCGGGGTGTGAGGGCCGCGCACCCCTGGGTACATGACCAGGGGTGTGAGGCCGGGCAGACCTTCAGTGCCATGGCCAGGGGTGTGAGGGCCGGGCGCCCCTCAGCACCATGACCCGGGGTATGAGGGCCGGGCACCCCTTCAGTGACATGGCCCGGGTGTGAGGGCCGGGCACCCTTTCAGTGACGACCCCGGGGTGTGAGGCCGGACACCTGCAGCACCATGACCAGGTATGAGGGCCTGGCACCTTTAGTGCTATGACCCGGGGTGTGAGGGCCGGGCACCACTTTGGGTACATGACCAGGGGTGTGAGGGCCGGGCACTCAAGTGCCATGGCCAGGGGTGTGAGGGCAGGCCATCCAGCACCATGACCCGGGGTGTGAGGCAGGCACACCTTCAGTGCCATGACCCGGGGTGTGAGGCCGGGCTCTCCTTCAGTGCCATGACCCGGGGTGTGAGGGCTGGGCACCTTCAGTGACATGACCAGGGTGTGAGACCGGGCACCCGTTCAGTGCCATGAATCGGGTGTGATGTCAGGCACCCCTCCAGCACCATGGCCCGGGGTGTGAGGGCAGGCACCCTTTCAGTGACATGACCCAGGGGTGTGAGGGCCAGGCACCCTCCAGCACCATGGCCTGGGGTGTGAGGCCAGGCACCCTTTAAGTGCCATGAAACAGGGGTGTGAGTGCCGGGCACCCATACATTGCTTTGAACCAGGATGTGAGGTGGGGCACCTCTTCACAGACCAGGGTGTCAGGGCTGGGCACCCCTCCAGCACCATGACCCGGAGTGTGAGGCACACCCCATAAGTGACATGAACCGGGTTTAGGGCCAGGCACCCCGTCAGTGACATGAAACAGGGTGTGGGGCAGTCATCTACAGTGTTATGAACCGGTGTGAGGCCAGGCACCCTTTCACATGACCCGGGGTGTAGGGCCAGGCACCCCTTCAGCACCATCACACGGGGTGTGGGGCCAGGCACCCTTCCTTGACATGACCGGGGTGTGAGGGCCAGGCACCTTCAATAACATGACCAGTGTGAGGCCGGGCACCCTTCAGCACCGACCCGGGGTGTGGGGGCCAGGCACCCCTCAGCACCATGACCCGGGGTATGAGGCCGGGCACCCCTTCAGTGACATGACCCGGAGTGTGAGGCCGGGCACCTTTCAGTGACATGACCCAGGGGTGTGAGGCCGGACACCCTCCAGCACCATGACCCGGGGTATGAGGGCCTGGCACCCTTTGGTGCTCTATGACCCGGGGTGTGAGGGCCAGGCACCACTTTGGAGTACATGACCAGGGGTGTGAGGGCCGGGCAAACCTTAAGTGCCATGGCCAGGGGTGTGAGGGCGGGCACCCATCAGCACCATGACCCGGGGTGTAGGGCAGGCACCCCTTCAGTGCTATGACCCGGGGTATGAGGCCTGGCACCCCTTTAGTGCTATGACCCGGGGTGTGAGGGCCGGGCATCACTTGGTACATGACCAGGAGTGTGAGGGCCGGGCAAAGTTTCAGTCATGGCCCCAGCCAGGGCGTGAATGCCGGGCGCCTCATCAGTGTCATACCCGGATGTGTCAGGGGCTGACACCTCCAGCACCATGTCCCAGGTGTGAGCTGGGCACCCCTTCAGTGACATGACCCGGGGTGTGAGAGCCGGGCACCTTTTCAGTGAAATGACCCGGGGTGTGAGGCCGGGCACCTCAGCACCATGACCCGGGGTGTGAGGCGGGCACCCCTTCAGTGTCATGACACCGGATGTGTCAGGGCATGACACCCTCAGCACCATGGCCCGGAGTGTGAATGCCGGGCACCCTCCAGCACCATGACCCGGCGTGTGAGGGCCGGGCACCCCTTAGTGCTATGACCAGGGTGTGAGGGCCGGGCACCACTTTAGGTACATGACCAGGGGTGTGAGGCCGGGCAAACCTTAAGTGCCATGGCCAGGGGTGTGAGGCCGGGCACCTCATCAGTGCCATGACCCTGGGTGTGAGGCGGGCACCACTTCAGTGACATGATCCGGGGTGTGAGGGCCGGGCACCTTTTAGTGTGACCCAGGGAGGCCGCGCACCACTTTAGGTACATGACCAGGGGTGTGAGGGCCGGGCAAACCTTCAGTGCCATGACCCGGGGTGTGAGGGCCGGGCACCACTTCAGTGACATGACCCGGGGTGTGAGGGCTGGGCAGCCCTTTAGTACATGACCCGATGTGTGAGGCCGGGCACCTTCAGCACCATGACCCGGGGTGTGAGGCCGGGCTCCCCTTCAGTGCCATGACCGGGGTGTAAGGCCTGGGCACCTTCAGTGACATGACCA
>NW_024727472.1:0-14564 GCF_018991925.1 Homarus americanus
GGACTTTGTTATACTCGATCACGGGACTTTGCTATACTCGGTCAGGTGACTTTGTTATACTCTATGAGGGGGCTTTGTTATACTCTATCAGGGTACTTTGTTATACTAGATAAGTGGACTTTGTTATACTCGATCAGGGGACTTTGTTATACTCGGTGAGGGGACTTTGTTATCCTCGATCAGGGATCTTTGGTATACTCGTTCAGGGGGCTTTGTTATACTCGACCAGGGGACTTTGTTATACTCGATCAGGGATCTTTGTTATACTCGTTCAGGGGGCTTTGTTATACTCGGTCAGGTGACTTTGTTATACTCGATGAGGGGGCTTTGTTATACTCTATCAGGGGACTTTGTTATACTCGATAAGGGGACTTTAATATACTCGATCAAGGGACTTTGTTATACTCGTTCAGAGAACTTTGTTATACTCGATGAGGGGCCTTTGTTGTACTCGATTAAGGGCCTTTGTTGTACTCGATCACGGGACTTTGTTATACTCGATCAGGTGCCTTTCTTATGCTCGTTGAGGGGGCTTTGTTATACTCGGTCAGGTGAGTTTGTTATACTCGATGAGTGGGCTTTGTTATACTCTATCAGGTGACTTTGTTATACTCGATTAGGGATCTTTGTTATACTAGTTCAGGGGGCTTTGTTATACTCGATGAGGGGGCTTTGTTATACTCTATCAGGGGACTTTGTTATACTCGATAAGGGGACTATAATATGCTCGATCAGGGGACTTTGTTATACTCGTTCAGGGGACTTTGTTATACTCGTTCAGGGTATTTGTTATACTCAATCAGGGCTCTTTGTTATACTCGTTCAGGGGGCTTTGTTATACTCGGTCAGGTGACTTTGTTATACACGATGAGGGGGGCTTTGTTATACTCTATCAGGGGACTTTGTTATACTCGATCAGGGGACTTTGCTATACTCGATCAGGGGGCTTTGTTATACTCGATAAGGGGCCTTTGTTATACTCGATGAGGGGACTTTGTTATTCTCGATTAGGGTATTTTGTTATACTTGATGAGGGGACTTTGTTATATTCGATGAGGAGCCTTTGTTATACTCAATCAGGGGACTTTGTTATACTCGATCAGGGGTCTTTGTTGTACTCGATCAGGGGGCTTTGTTGTACTCGATTAGGAGACTTTGCTATAATTGATGAGAGGCCTTTGTTATACTCGTTCAGGGGAATTTGTTGCACTTGATCAGGGTACATCAGTGGACTTTGTTATACTCGATCAGGGGACTTTTATATTCTCGATGAGGGGACTTTGCTATACTCGATGAGGGGCCTTTGTTATACTCGATCAGGGGCCTTTGTTATACTCGATCAGGGGACTTTGTTATACTAAATCTGGGGACTTTTTTATGCTCGATCAGTGGCCTTTGTTATACTCGATCGGGGACTTTGTTATACTCGATCAGGGGACTTTGTTAACTCGATCAGGGGCGTTTGTTATATTCGATGAGGAGCCTTTGTTATACTCGATCAGGGGGCTTTGTTATACTCGATCAGGGGTCTTTGTTGTACTCGATGAGAGTGACTTTGTTATTCTCGATTAGGGGAATTTGTTATACTTGATGAGGGGACTTTGTTATACTCGATCAATGGATTTTGTTAAACTCGATGAGGGGCCTTTGTTGTACTCGATCAGGGGCCTTTGTTGTACTCCATCACGGGACTTTGTTATACTCGATCAGGGGCCTTTGTTATACTCGCTAAGGGGACTTTAATATACTCGATCAGGGGACTTTGTTATATTCGTTCAGGGGACTTTGTAATCCTCGATCAGGGATCTTTGTTATACTCGTTCAGGGGCTTTGTTATACTCGATCCGGGGACTTTGCCTATACTCGATCAGGGGGCTTTTTTATCCTCGATAAGGGGCCTTTGTTATACTCGATGAGGGGACTTTGTTATTCTCGATTAGGGGAATTTGTTATACTTGATCAGGGGACTTTGTTATACTCGATGAGGGGACTTTGCTATACTCGATCAGGGGGCTTTGTTATACTCGAAAAGGGGCTTTTGTTATACTCGATGAGGGGACTTTGTTATTCTCGATTAGGGGAATTTGTTATACTTGATCAGGGGACTTTGTTATACTCGATCTGGGGACTTTCCTATACTCGATCAGGGGGCTTTGTTATACTCGATAAGGGGCCTTTGTTATACTCGATGAGGGGTTTTTGTTATTCTCGATTAGGGGAATTTGTTATACTTGATGAGGGGACTTTGTTATACTCGATCACGGGACTTTGCTATACTCGGTCAGGTGACTTTGTTATACTCTATGAGGGGGCTTTGTTATACTCTATCAGGGGACTTTGTTATACTAGATCAGTGGACTTTGTTATACTCGATCAGGGGACTTTGTTATACTCGTTGAGGGGACTTTGTTATCCTCGATCAGGGATCTTTGGTATACTCTTTCAAGGGGCTTTGTTATACTCGATCAGGGGACTTTGTTATACTCGATCAGGGATCTTTGTTATACTCGTTCAGGGGGCTTTGTTATACTCGGTCAGGTGACTTTGTTATACTCGATGAGGGGGCTTTGTTATACTCTATCAGGGACTTTTGTTATATCGCTGATAAGGGACTTTAATATACCTGATCAGGGACTTTGTTATACTCTGTTCAGGGGGGCTTTTGTTATACTCGATGAGGGGGCTTTATTATAATTTCATCAGGGGACTTTGTTATACTTGTTTAGAGGACTTTGTTATACTCGACCAGGGGCCTTTGTTATGTTCAATTAGAAAACTTTGTTATTCTCGACCAGGGACTTGTTATACTCGATCAGGGGATATGTTATACCCGATCAGGGGACTTTGTTATACTCGGTTCAGGGGACTTTGTTATACCCGTCCAGGGGGCTTTGTTATACTAGGATCAGAGGACTTTGTTATACTCGATGAGGGGACTTTGTTATACCGATGAGGGGGACTTTAATATACTGATGAGGGGCTTTGTTATACTCGATAAGGGGCTTTTGTTATACTCGATGAGGGGACTTTGTTATTCTCGATTAGGGGAATTTGTTATACTTGATCAGGGGACTTTGTTATACTCAATCTGGGGACTTTGCTATACTCGATCAGGGGGCTTTGTTATACTCGATAAGGGGCCTTTGTTATACTCGATGAGGGGACTTTGTTATTCTCGATTAGGGAATTTGTTATTCTTGATCAGGGGACTTTGTTATACTCGATCAGGGGACTTTGCTATAGTCGATCAGGGGGCTTTGTTATACTCGATAAGGGGCTTTTGTTATACTCGATGAGGGGACTTTGTTATTCTCGATTAGGGGAATTTGTTATACTTGATCAGGGGACTTTGTTATACTCAATCTGGGGACTTTGCTATACTCGATCAGGGGGCTTTGTTATACTCGATAAGGGGCCTTTGTTATAATTCTCGATGAGGAGACTTTTGTTATTCTCGGATTAGGGGAATTTGTTATACTGATGAGTGGACTTGTTATCTGATGAGGAGCCTTGTTATACTCGGGATCAGACTTTATATACTCTGTTCAGGGGACTTTGTTATACCTGATCAGGGAGATTTTGGTTATACTCGAGAGGGGCCTTTGTTGTACTTCCGCGATTAGGGGCCTTTTGTTATACTCGATCACGGATTTTTGTTATACTCGATCCGGGCCTTTGTTATACTCTTTTTCGTTGAGGGGGGGCTTTGTTATACCGGTCAGGTGAGAGTTTGTTATACCTGATGAGGGGGCTTTGTTATGCCTCTATCAGGGACTTTTTGTTATACTCTCGATTAGGGATCTTGTTATACCTGTTCAGGGGGCTTTGTTATACTCGATGAGGGAGCTTTGTTATACTCTATCAGGGGACTTTGTTATACTCGATAAGGGGACTATATTATACTCGATCAGGGATCTTTGTTATACTCGTTCAGGGGGCTTTGTTATACTCGATGAGGGAGCTCTGTTATACTCTATCAGGGGACTTTGTTATACTCGATGAGGGGACTATATTATACTCGATCAGGGGACTTTGTTATACTCGTTCAGGGGACTTTGTTATACTCGTTCAGGGTATTTGTTATAATCGATCAGGGCTCTTTGTTATACTCGTTCAGGGGGCTTTGTTATACTCGGTCAGGTGACTTTGTTATACACGATGAGGGGGCTTTGTTATACTCTATCAGGGGACTTTGTTATACTCGGTCAGGGGACTTCATTACACTCGATCAGGGGAATTTGTTATTTTCGATCAAGGGGCTTTGTTATACTCGATTAGGGGACTTTGTTATACTCGATCAGGGGACTTTGTTATACCCGATCAGTGGACTTTGTTTTACTCGATCAAGGGGCTTTGTTATACTCGATTAGGGGACTTTTTTATACTCGATCAGGGGACTTTGTTATACCCGATCAGTGGACTTTGTTTTACTCGATTAGGGGACTTTGTTATACTCAGTCAGGGGACTTTGTTATACTCGATCAGGGGACTTTGTTATACTCGATCAGGGGACTTTGTTATACTTGATCAGGGCTTTGTTATACCTGACGAGGCGGCTTTGTTATACCTGATGAGCGGACTCTTGCTATACTTGATCAGGGTCTTTGTTATACTCGATCAGTGGACTTGTTATAATGGATAAGGACTTTAATATACTGATCAGGGACTTTGTTATACCTCGATCAGGGGCTTTTGTTATACCTCTATCAGGGGACTTTGTTATACCCGGATCAGGAGACTTTTTATTCTCGGATCAAGGGACTTTGTTATACTGATGAGTGGACTTGTTATACTCGATCAGAATTTAATATACTCGATCAGGGAATTTACTTATTCTCGATGAGGGCCTTTTGTTATACCTCTCTATCAGGGGACTTTATATACTCGATGAGGACTTTCTACACCTGGATCAGGGAATTTGTTATTTCTCGATGAGGGGGGCGTTGTTATACTGCTGGGATCAGTGGATTTATTATACTGATCAGTGGACTTTGTTATACTCGATCTGGGGACTTTGTTATACTCGATCAGGTGACTTTGTTATACTCGATCAGGGGACTTTGTTATACTCGATTAGGGGGCTTTGTTATACTTGATCAGGAGCCTTTGTTGTACTCGATGAGGGGCCTTTGTTATCCTCGATAAGGGACTTTTGATATACTCGATAAGGGACTTTTGTTATACTCGATCAGGGGAATTTGTTATACTCGATCAGGGGACTTTGTTATACTCGATCAGGGGACTTTGTTATACTCGATTAGGGAACTTTGTTATACTCGATCAGGGGACTTTGTTATACTCGATCAGTGGACTTTGTTATACTCGATCAGGGGACTTTGCTATAATTGATAAGAGGCCTTTGTTATACTCGTTCAGGGGAATTTGTTGTACTTGATCAGGGTACATCAGTGGACTTTGTTATACTCGATCAGGGGACTTTTATATTCTCGATGAGGGGACTTTGCTATACTCGATGAGGGGCCTTTGTTCTACTCGATCAGGGGCCTTTGTTATACTCGATCAGGGGACTTTGTTATACTCAATCTGGGGACTTTGTTATGCTCGATCAGTGGCCTTTGTTATAATCGATCGGGGACTTTGTTATACTCGATCAGGGGACTTTGTTAACTCGATCAGGGGCCTTTGTTATATTCGATGAGGAGCCTTTGTTATACTCGATCAGGGGACTTTGTTATATTCGATCAGGGGTCTTTGTTGTACTCGATCAGGGGGCTTTGTTGTACTCGATTAGGGGCCTTTGTTATACTTGATAAGGGGCCATTGTTATACTCGATCAGGGGACTTTGTTATACTCGATAAGGGGACTTTGTTATACTCGATCAGGGGCCTTTGTTATACTCGTTCAGGGGACTTTGTTATACTCAATGAGGAAACTTTGTTATTCTCGATTAGGGGAATTTGTTATACTTGATGAGGGGACTTTGTTATACTCGATCAATGGATTTTGTTAAACTCGATCAGGGGCCTTTGTTGTATTCGATCAGGGGCCTTTGTTATACTCCATCACGGGACTTTGTTATACTCGATCAGGGGCCTTTGTTATACTCGCTAAGGGGACTTTAATATACTCGATCAGGGGACTTTGTTATACCCGTTCAGGGGACTTTGTTATCCTCGATCAGGGATCTTTGTTATACTCGTTCAGGGGCTTTGTTATACTCGATCCGGGGACTTTGTTATTCTCGATTAGGGGAATTGGTTATACTTGATCAGGGGACTTTGTTATACTCGATCTGGGGACTTTGCCTATACTCGATCAGGGGGCTTTGTTATACTTGATAAGGGGCCTTTGCTATACTCGGTGAGGGGACTTTGTTATTCTCGATTAGGGGAATTTGTTATACTTGATCAGGGGACTTTGTTATACTCGATCTGGAAACTTTGCTATACTCGATCAGGGGGCTTTGTTATACTCGATAAGGGGCCTTTGTTATACTCGATGAGGGGACTTTGTTATTCTCGATTAGGGGAATTTGTTATTCTTGATGAGGGGACTTTGCTATACTCGATCACGGGACTTTGCTATACTCGGTCAGGTGACTTTGTTATACTCTATGAGGGGGCTTTGTTATACTCTATCAGGGGACTTTGTTATACGAGATCAGTGGACTTTGTTATACTCGATTAGGGGACTTTGTTATACTCGTTGAGGGGACTTTGTTATCCTCGATCAGGGATCTTTGGTATACTCGTTCAAGGGGCTTTGTTATACTCGATCAGGGGACTTTGTAATACTCGATCAGGGATCTTTGTTATACTCGTTCAGGGGGCTTTGTTGTACTCGGTCAGGTGACTTTGTTATACTCGATGAGGGGGCTTTGTTATACTCTATCAGGGGACTTTGTTATACTCGATAAGGGGACTTTAATATACTCGATCAGGGGACTTTGTTATACTCGTTCAGAGGACTTTGTTATACTCGATCAGGGGATTTTGTTATACTCGATGAGGGGCCTGTGTTGTACTCGATTTGGGGCCTTTGTTGTACTCGATCACGGGACTTTGTTATACTCGATCAGGGGCCTTTGTTATACTCGTTGAGGGGGCTTTGTTAAACTCGGTCAGGTGAGTTTGTTATACTCGATGAGGGGGCTTTGTTATACTCTATCAGGGGACTTTGTTATACTCGATTAGGGATCTTTGTTATACTCGTTCAGGGGGCTTTGTTATACTCGATGAGGGGGCTTTGTTATACTCTATCAGGGGACTTTGTTATACTCGATAAGGGGAATATAATATACTCGATCAGGGGACTTTGTTATACTCGTTCAGGGGACTTTGTTATACTCGTTAAGGGTATTTGTTATACTCGATCAGGGCTCTTTGTTATACTCGTTCCGGGGGCTTTGTTATACTCGGTCAGGTGACTTTGTTATACACGATGAGGGGGCTTTGTTACACTCTATCAGGGGACTTTGTTATACTCGATCAGGGGACTTTGCTATACTCGATTAGGGGGCTTTGTTATACTCGATAAGGGGCCTTTGTTATACTCGATGAGGGGACTTTGTTATTCTCGATTAGGGTATTTTGTTATACTTGATGAGGGGACTTTGTTATATTCGATGAGGAGCCTTTGTTATACTCAATCAGGGGACTTTGTTATACTCGATCAGGGGTCTTTGTTGTACTCGATCAGGGGGCTTTGTTGTACTCGATTAGGAGACTTTGCTATAATTGATGAGAGGCCTTTGTTATACTCGTTCAGGGGAATTTGTTGCACTTGATCAGGGTACATCAGTGGACTTTGTTATACTCGATCAGGGGACTTTTATATTCTCGATGAGGGGACTTTGCTATACTCGATGAGGGGCCTTTGTTATACTCGATCAGGGGCCTTTGTTATACTCGATCAGGGGACTTTGTTATACTAAATCTGGGGACTTTTTTATGCTCGATCAGTGGCCTTTGTTATACTCGATCGGGGACTTTGTTATACTCGATCAGGGGACTTTGTTAACTCGATCAGGGGCGTTTGTTATATTCGATGAGGAGCCTTTGTTATACTCGATCAGGGGGCTTTGTTATACTCGATCAGGGGTCTTTGTTGTACTCGATGAGAGTGACTTTGTTATTCTCGATTAGGGGAATTTGTTATACTTGATGAGGGGACTTTGTTATACTCGATCAATGGATTTTGTTAAACTCGATGAGGGGCCTTTGTTGTACTCGATCAGGGGCCTTTGTTGTACTCCATCACGGGACTTTGTTATACTCGATCAGGGGCCTTTGTTATACTCGCTAAGGGGACTTTAATATACTCGATCAGGGGACTTTGTTATATTCGTTCAGGGGACTTTGTAATCCTCGATCAGGGATCTTTGTTATACTCGTTCAGGGGCTTTGTTATACTCGATCCGGGGACTTTGCCTATACTCGATCAGGGGGCTTTTTTATCCTCGATAAGGGGCCTTTGTTATACTCGATGAGGGGACTTTGTTATTCTCGATTAGGGGAATTTGTTATACTTGATCAGGGGACTTTGTTATACTCGATGAGGGGACTTTGCTATACTCGATCAGGGGGCTTTGTTATACTCGAAAAGGGGCTTTTGTTATACTCGATGAGGGGACTTTGTTATTCTCGATTAGGGGAATTTGTTATACTTGATCAGGGGACTTTGTTATACTCGATCTGGGGACTTTCCTATACTCGATCAGGGGGCTTTGTTATACTCGATAAGGGGCCTTTGTTATACTCGATGAGGGGTTTTTGTTATTCTCGATTAGGGGAATTTGTTATACTTGATGAGGGGACTTTGTTATACTCGATCACGGGACTTTGCTATACTCGGTCAGGTGACTTTGTTATACTCTATGAGGGGGCTTTGTTATACTCTATCAGGGGACTTTGTTATACTAGATCAGTGGACTTTGTTATACTCGATCAGGGGACTTTGTTATACTCGTTGAGGGGACTTTGTTATCCTCGATCAGGGATCTTTGGTATACTCGTTCAAGGGGACTTTGTTATACTCGTTGAGGGGACTTTGTTATCCTCGATCAGGGATCTTTGGTATACTCGTTAAGGGGGCTTTGTTATACTCGGTCAGGTGACTTTGTTATACTCGATGAGGGGGCTTTGTTATACTCTATCAGGGGACTTTGTTATACTCGATAAGGGGACTTTAATATACTCGATCAGGGGACTTTGTTATACTCGTTCAGGGGGCTTTGTTATACTCGATGAGGGGGCTTTGTTATACTCTATCAGGGGACTTTGTTATACTCGATAAGGGGACTATAATATACTCGATCAGGGGACTTTGTTATACTCGTTCAGGGGACTTTGTTATACTCGTTCAGGTTATTTGTTATACTCGATCAGGGCTCTTTGTTATACTCGTTCAGGGGGCTTTGTTATACTCGGTCAGTTGACTTTGTTATACACGATGAGGGGGCTTTGTTATACTCTATCAGGGGACTTTGTTATACTCGATGAGGGGACTTTGTTATACTCGATGGGGGACTTTAATATACTCGATGAGGGCTTTGTTATACTCGATGAGGGACTTTGTTGCATATATACTCGATGAGGGGACTTTGTTATTCTCGATTAGGGGAATTTGTTTATATACTTGATCAGGGGACTTTGTTATACTCGATCAGGGGACTTTGCCTATACTCGATCAAGGGGGGCTTTGTTATACTCGATAAGGGGCCTTTGTTATACTCTGATGAGGGACTTTGTTATTCTCGATTAGAAATTTGTTATATACTTGATCAGGGGACTTTGTTATATACTCGATCAGGGGACTTTATATATACTCGATCAGGGGCTTTGTTATACTCGTTAAGGGGCTTTTGTTATACTCGATGAGAATTTGTTATTCTCGATGGGAGAATTTGTTATACTTGATCAGGGACTTTGTTATATACTCGATCTGGGGACTTTGCTATACTCGATCAGGGGGCTTTATTTATACTCGATAAAGGCGCCTTTGTTATACTCGTGAGGGGCTTTGTTATTCTCGATTAGAATTTGTTATATGATGAGGGACTTTGTTATATTCGATGAGGAGCCTTTGTTATATACTCGATCAGGGGACTTTGTTACTTACTCGTTCAGGGCTTTGTTATACTCGATCAGGGGATTTTGTTACTTTCCGATGAGGGCCTTTGTTGTACTCGATTGAGGGCGCTGTTATACTCGATCGGTTTTGTTATACTGATCCGGGAGCGCTGTTATATACTCGTTGAGGCTTTGTTATACTCAGGTGGTGAGTTTGTTATACTCGATGAGGGGCTTTTGTGCATATACTCTATCAGGGACTTTATTTATACTCGATTAGGGATCTTTGTTACTACTCGTTCAGGGGGCTTTTGTTTATATACTCGATGAGGGAGCTTTGTTATACTCTATCAGGGGACTTTGTTATACTCGATAAGGGGACTATATTATACTCGATCAGGGATCTTTGTTATACTCGTTCAGGGGGCTTTGTTATACTCGATGAGGGAGCTCTGTTATACTCTATCAGGGGACTTTGTTATACTCGATGAGGGGACTATATTATACTCGATCAGGGGACTTTGTTATACTCGTTCAGGGGACTTTGTTATACTCGTTCAGGGTATTTGTTATAATCGATCAGGGCTCTTTGTTATACTCGTTCAGGGGGCTTTGTTATACTCGGTCAGGTGACTTTGTTATACACGATGAGGGGGCTTTGTTATACTCTATCAGGGGACTTTGTTATACTCGGTCAGGGGACTTCATTACACTCGATCAGGGGAATTTGTTATTTTCGATCAAGGGGCTTTGTTATACTCGATTAGGGGACTTTGTTATACTCGATCAGGGGACTTTGTTATACCCGTTCAGTGGACTTTGTTTTACTCGATCAAGGGGCTTTGTTATACTCGATTAGGGGACTTTGTTATACTCGATCAGCGGACTTTGTTATACCCGGTCAGTGGACTTTGTTTTACTCGATCAGGGGACTTTGTTCTACTCAGTCAGGGGACTTTGTTATACTCGATCAGGGGACTTTGTTATACTCGATCAGGGGACTTTGTTATACTTGATCAGGGGCTTTTGTTATACTCGATGAGGCGGCTTTGTTATACTCGATGAGCGGACTTTGTTATACTTGATCAGGGGTCTTTGTTATACTCGATCAGTGGACTTTGTTATACTTGATAAGGGGACTTTAATATACTCGATCAGGGGACTTTGTTATACTCGATCAGGGGGCTTTGTTATACTCTATCAGGGGACTTTGTTATACGCGATCAGGAGACTTTCTTATTCTCGATCAAGGGACTTTGTTATACTGGATGAGTGGACTTTGTTATACTCGATCAGGGAATTTAATATACTCGATCAGGGGAATTTACTATTCTCGATGAGGGGCCTTTGTTATACTCGATGAGGGGACTTTCTTACACTCGATCAGGGGAATTTGTTATTTTCGATGAGGGGGCGTTGTTATACTCGATCAGTGGACTTTATTATACTCGATCAGTGGACTTTGTTATACTCGATGAGGTGACTTTGTTATACTCGATCAGGAGACTTTGTTATACTCGATTAGGGGGCTTTGTTATACTTGATCAGGGGCCTTTGTTGTACTCGATGAGGGGCCTTTGTTATCCTCGATAAGGGACTTTTGTTATACTCCATAAGGGACTTTTGTTATACTAGATCCGGGGAATTTGTTATACTCGATCAGGGGACTTTGTTATACTCGATCAGGGGACTTTGTTATACTCGATTAGGGAACTTTGTTATACTCGATCAGGGGACTTTGTTATACTCGATCAATGGACTTTGTTATACTCGATCAGGGGACTTTGCTATAATTGATGAGAGGCCTTTGTTATACTCGTTCAGGGGAATTTGTTGTACTTGATCAGGGTACATCAGTGGACTTTGTTATACTCGATCAGGGGACTTTTATATTCTCGATGAGGGGACTTTGCTATACTCGATGAGGGCCTTTGTTATACTCGATCAGGGGCCTTTGTTATGCTCGATCAAGGACTTTGTTTATACTCGATCAGGGGACTTGCATTATACTCTATCAGGGGACTTTGTTATAGTCGATCAGGGATCTTTATTGCCTCGTTCAGAGCTTTATTTATTCTCGATTAGGGAATTTGTTGCCTCGATCAGGGGACTTTATTGCTCCCGATGGTGACTGTTATACTCGATCAGGGGACTTTATTGCCTCGATCAGGGCCCTTTTGTTTGCTCGATCAGAACTTTTGTTTTACTCGATGAGGGGACTTTGAAATTCTCGATTAGGGGAATTTGTTATACTTGATGAGGGGACTGTGTTATACTCGAATAGGGGATTTTGTTATACTCGATCAGGGGACTTTGTTATACCCGATCAGGCGACTTTGTTATACTCCATCAGGGGACATTGTTATACTCGATCAGGGATCTTTGTTATACTCTATCAGGGGACTTTGTTATACTCGATCAGAGATCTTTGTTATACTCGTTCAGGGGCTTTGTTATACTCGTTCAGGTGACTTTGTTATACTCGATCAGGGGACTTTGTTATACTCGTTCAGGGGGCTTTGTTATACTCGATGAGGGGACTTTGTTATACTAGATGAGGGGAATTTAATATACTCGATGAGGGGGCTTTGTTATACTCGATGAGGGGACTTTGTTATACTCGATGAGGGGACTTTGTTATTCTCGATTAGGGGAATTTTTTATACTTGATTAGGGGACTTTGTTATACTCGATCAGGGGACTTTGCCTATACTCGATCAGGCGTTTTTGTTATACTCGATAAGGGGCTTTTGTTATACTCGATGAGGGGACTTTGTTATTCTCGATTAGGGGAATTTGTTATTCTTGATCAGGGGACTTTGTTATACTCGATCAGGGGACTTTGCTATACTCGATCAGGGGGCTTTGTTATACTCGATAAGGGGCTTTTGTTATACTCGATGAGGGGACTTTGTTATTCTCGATTAGGGGAATTTGTTATACTTGATCACGGGACTTTGTTATACTCCATCTGGGGACTTTGCTATACTCGATCAGGGCTTTGTTATACTCGATAAGGGGCCTTTGTTATACTCGATGAGGGGACTTTGTTATTCTCGATTAGGGGAATTTGTTATACTTGATAAGGGGACTTTGTTATATTCGATGAGGAGCCTTTGTTATACTCGATCAGGGGACTTTGTTATACTCGATCAGGGGTCTTTGTTGTACTCGATCAGGGGTTTTTTTTTTACTCGATTAGGGGACTTTGCTATAATTGATGAGAGGCCTTTGTTATACTCGTTCAGGGGAATTTGTTGTACTTGATCAGGGTACATCAGTGGACTTTGTTATACTCGATCAGGGGACTTTTAAATTCTCGATGAGGGGACTTTGCTATACTCGATGAGGGGCCTTTGTTATACTCGATCAGGGGCCTTTGTTATACTCGATCAGGGGACTTTGTTATACTCAATCTGGGGACTTTGTTATGCTCGATCAGCGTGGCCTTTGTTGCATATACTCAGTGGGGTCTTTGTTACTCTCGATCAGGGGACTTTGTTAACTCGATCCAGGGCGTTTCATTGCTACTCGATGAGCCTTTGTTATACTCGATCGGGGACTTTGTTATACTCGATCAGGGGTCTTTGTTTGTGGCCGCTCGATCAGGGGGCTTTGTTTGTACTTGCTCGATTAGGGGCGCTGTTATACTCGATAAGGGTATCCGTTATACTCGATCAGGGGACTTTGTTATACTCGATAAGGGGACTTTGTTATACTCGATGAGGGGCCTTTGTTATACTCGTTCAGGGGACTTTGTTATACTCGATGAGGGGACTTTGTTATTCTCGATTTGGGGAATTTGTTATACTTGATGAGGGGACTTTGTTATACTCGATCAATGGATTTTGTTAAACTCGATGAGGGGCCTTTGTTGTACTCGATCAGGGGCCTTTGTTGTACTCCATCACGGGACTTTGTTATACTCGATTAGGGGCCTTTGTTATACTCGCTAAGGGGAATTTAATATACTCGATCAGGGGACTTTGTTATACTCGTTCAGGGGACTTTGTTATCCTCGATCAGGGATCTTTGTTATACTCGTTGAGGGGCTTTGTTATGCTCGATCACGGGACTTTGCTATACTCGGTCAGGTGACTTTGTTATACTCTATGAGGGGGCTTTGTTATACTCTATCAGGGGACTTTGTTATACTAGATAAGTGGACTTTGTTATACTCGATCAGGTGACTTTGTTATACTCGTTGAGGGGACTTTGTTATCCTCGATCAGGGATCTTTGGGGTTCTCGTTTAGGGGGCTTTGTTATACTCGATCAGGGGACTTTGTTATACTCGATCAGGGATCTTTGTTATACTCGTTCAGGGGGCTTTGTTATACTCGGTCAGGTGACTTTGGTATACTCGATGAGGGGGCTTTGTTATACTCTCTCAGGGGACTTTGTTATACTCGATAAGGGGACTTTAATATACTCGATCAGGGGACTTTGTTATACTCGTTCAGAGGACTTTGTTATACTCGATCAGGGGATTTTGTTATACTCGATGAGGGCCTTTATTTGTACTCGATTAGG
>NW_024727473.1:0-24369 GCF_018991925.1 Homarus americanus
ATTCACTCCCAGTAAACACTGCTCCTTACACTGTCACTATGTTGAAATGAACTGTAGTTTGAGCTTCTCCCCATCTAGTTATTATATGTCTTATTTGTGTCACTTATGTTACTTGTATATTATTTGCAATTCGTAACCCATTCCCCAAATATGTAACTGTATATTTTCAGCCTTCTGGCTGCCAAGCTCTTTCAATAAACCGTTAATTATTATTATTATTATTATTATTATTATTATTATTATTACTTGGGTTTTTAGTAAATTCATTAACATTAAACTCCATGGTTATAATTCAAACAAGTGAATCAACTGGCATATCAACTGTTTGACCAAATAGTTCAAAAATCCCAGACAGGCCTCCAATATTTGTTATGTGTCAAAGGGGTAAGGCTCGTAACAAACAAAAAGTGAATGTATTTAAAGAGAATTACAATATATGGTTCTTAATTTTGTATTGAGAACAACTCCAACTTCGGTGTAATGTATGGATTGAATGCAGTCCCTTTTAATAACTGAATACTTGATGACTGGAGTAAAGAAACTTAAATAAAATGTATAACTATATTGTAGTGATGGGTTGTCAGACCGCAGCTTGCATCTCAGAGACAGTCCAAACTTGACCCGACATTAGGGAGGTCAAGTGTAGGGTAACTCTCACGGTTGACCAAGGGTTATAAATCAGCCAGGCTCCCCTCCCATGTGACACGGCACCACAACAAACATGTAAGAAGGCACCGGCCGACTCTCTCCCAAAATACACAATAACCTACATCTGAAAAAGTCCAGACCTGACCTCACATTGGCCAGGTCAAATGTAAGGAGACCCTTCGCCGCCCCCCCCCCGACCAGCTCAACCTGACGGCTCGCCTCCCAATATATAGGACGTCCTAGTCCTCCCTCAGAGAGAGATACGCACACAGAGCCAGAGAGAGGCAGAGAGAGAGAGAGTGTGTCTTGTAACGAAGAAGGGCCAGCTACCACATCCCGAGTCCTGCTCGAGAGAAGTCAGGGGCCGGAGGCAAGCCGCCTCCGGTCGCCTCCGGTCAGGACCCGACTTCCCTCCTGCGCCAGCTAAGCAGTCTCCCATAGAGACAACCCAGGACTACCTGCTAGGCCTCCCCTAGGTCACGTGAGTGTTTGTCAGAGCTTTCCATGGGATGAATTACTTACGTGGGAAGTGTATTCATTTCATGTTCGTGTCCGAGAATCAGAGTGTCTAGTAACGTAATATGATGTCCTAATAACGTAAATATAATGTCCTAGTAACTTCAATAGAAGGTGTTATTAATGTGTCCATGTCATTGTCGTAATTAATAAAGAGTTGTAACGAAGCGGTGTTTGAGAAGTCGCCCTTAAGACGTAATAGATGTGTATTGACGTATAAGATACGATAAGTGTAAATATCTATCACGGCCACGCTACCAAAATCTTCCTCTCTTTTATACTCTTATACTATCAATATTTTACCTATATGTAATCTTCTTCTTGTGAGATTTGTCTCATTACAATATTTACAAACGCTTACCACTAATAACAATGAAATAAAGCTAATCACATGAGCATACTAGGTTACTTTAAGGTTGCCAATATCACTGACAACCAAATCAATACATGATTCTAGAACAAATAAACATAAAACACCAAAAACAGCCAGCCAGCCTCAACAATGAGTACATCACCCAATCGAATACAGCAGTCAACTGACAATGCAGGCCAGTGGTGGAGGTGTGAAGACTACCCAAACTGGTGTGCAAGGGTCTCAAATCAAACATTATTGATCGGTAGTATTACTGAATTTAATAATATAAACTATTCACACACAAAATAAAACAATGTAATTATAGTCAGAAAAAATATATACTCATACAATATATATCAAGAATACATACTCAGTTACAGTACGTCCAGCAGGGGCTTACAACTCATTTAGTAATTGGTTGTTAAGGGTAGTTCTATCATGAGATACATTGCATGTAACAACTTTCATCCACTATGTGAGAGGTGCATGTGACAAATCTCCATCGTCCCACCAAAGAAACCATAGGACGTCTCGATGTCCAGGCGGAACTTAACTTGGTGGAACATCACCTCAATATTGGCCATGAGAGCAATTTGTCCCTGGTGGAACCGAATTAGTACTCCCAAGAGTTTGTTGTCGAGGTGCGGACCTCGCAGCACTTGACTATTAAGCGTTATGGTACCATAGAGAGCACCACAGTTAAAGACAATTCGGACCTTCCCGGCTTGTTAGGATTCAATACTGGATGATGGGGGAGTTACCACATCCTGCCAGGATTAACTGTAAGTTCCTGTGTGGGAACTATCTCTGCACAGCCTTTACTGTTGAGAGGTACTGGTGGATATATGTTAGTGTCTCAGGACCCGGATAGATACATCAAGGTGATTCAGCAAAGTCTACACCGATGGTCTCTAATTATAATAGGACTCACTCAGTGCCTGTACACTGGGTACAACGAACAGCACTCCTCTCCCCACTCTCCTGTGGAATTATGAGATATTGGTTCACACTCAGGATGGGATGGAGAAAGGAAACTCACAATGTGCTCTTTGTATACATATTATATTGGATGTACAACGCAGCTTGGTGCTGGGAGGTGGCAGCGTGGTTACAAGCATGAGTAGAGAGAGCTGGTTGGGGAGCGTGCTCAGAGGAGGTGTTGCTTGCTGGTGGCTGTAGGTAGAAGAAGAGAGGTGCTGCTTGCTGCGGCTGAGCTAGAAGAAAGAAATAGGTCGATACGATACGAAGTCTTTAGTTAAGAGGTGAAAGAAGATTATTAGGGGTTGAAGGAAAAGTGGTGAAACTGAAATACAGTTGGAGTAGAAAGAATCTGGGCTCAACCAGATCGCTTCATCTTTCTTATTGGTGTTTTGTCTTTGTTCTGCTCCCTTGGGTCGTCAGACCTTTGTATTAATATTGGTTTATTTATATAATGCTGCTTATTATTATTATTTGTTATTGTTGGAGTTAGTGAGCCCGCCCAGGTCCTTGTGTAACTGGGAGGGTAGTCACATTTATTTATTTATTTATTTATTTATTTATTTATTTTTTTTTACTAAGATGTTAGTTCAATGTTAAATGTTAAATGTTAAATATTAGTTATGTTAGTCTAAAGGTACACTGTATGGAGAGGCCTGCCAGGTTCTTGTGGAGCTGGTAGGTCACTCTCATCTTTTATTCTCTCTATTAATGTTTTATATGTATATTGGGGCAGGAGATGGTTCAGTTACTTTCTTCCTGGCTGATTTAAACCAACTGTGTTCTTGGAATTCTTCGTTGTCTATATTATTTATCCAGTTTTGATATGTTTCTGTGTTAAGTTCAGTCACTTTTTTCCAAATATTTACAGCTTTGTTGTGTATATCTACATTGATTGCTAAGAGATTTGCTCTCTTGTGTAGCTGTTCATTACTGATGTGGTCTGTATATTCTATGTTATATATAAATCTAAGGGCTATATTTTGTACTGTTTGTAACCTTTTAATGCACGTTTTACTAAGGGTGTTCAATGGGATGGGTGGGTAGTCCATAATTGATTTGACAAAGGCAATATATATCTTTCTCTTGTTATTAATGCTAAGGTTCTTAAAGCGTTTTATTTTTTATAATCTTATTCTTGCCTGTCGTTCTTTATCTTTTAAGTATGTTATATATCCTCTTTTTGTTAGTTTTAATCCAAGCATCCTGCCTTCAGTGTCGTATGGGTATAGTTCCTGGTCGACTATTACTGGACTTGTTTAATCTTGGCTATTGGTATTCTCTTGAATTTGTTCTTATTTGTCCTGATTTTCCATTTTTTCTCAAAATCATTTATGTTTTTTATCGCTCTTCCCGTGTAGAGTGCCATAAATTGGGTTGATTTTCCTGGGTATGATACTATTTGAGTAATATCATCAGCAAACATTACATATTCGCTAAAGGGGGTAGGTTGAGGTGTGTCTGAAGTATAAATTGTATATAGTGTTGGAGAAAGGCATCCTCCTTGAGGTACTCCACTCTCAAGATTAAACATAGTTCCCATAAAGTTTCCAATTTGAATTTGTGCTCTCCTATCATCTAAATAGTTACACAATATTCTTAGCAAGTATTCGTTAAGTCCCAGTTTTAATATTTTATATTTCAAGCCCAAATGCCAAACTTTATCAAAAGCCTTAGAAACATCCCTTAAAATTATATTGATCTGGTTACCCTTGCTTTTTTCTATTGCAATTATTTCCGTTATTGTAGCTATTGCAGTTAGGGTATTTCTATTGGGCATAAATCCATGTTGTCTGTTGTTAGTTTTCCCATGTTGTGTTAAAAAGGCTATAAGTTTTGAGTTTAATATTTTTTCCAATAGTTTCCCGGTAATTTCTAATAAAGATATTGGCCTGTAGTTTAATATTTCCTTATTGTCCTTACCCTCCTTAGGAATAAATATCATTTTAGCATATTTTAGTTTGTCTGGAAAGTAACCAGTTATTAAGCATGCGTTATAAATGTTTAATAGTGTATTTAAAATGATTTCAGGTAGATTCATGATCATATTTCGTGTAATACCTGTGAGCCCAGGGGCTTTTTCCTTAAATTTCCCCACACAGTGCATCATTTCTCCCATGGTTATTATTTGATTATTAGGTAATAAGTTATAGTCTATATATTGCCTTGGGGTGATTCTATGTATTTGTCTTCCCATTTCTTCTTCTATCCTTTCTTCGTGTTCACTATCAAAATCTTCATTTTCCTCATCTGATATTTTAAAACTTTTACCCATTCCTTTTGAATGCTGACTCTTGTTCATTTTCCTCGTGCAATTTTGTTCCATTTTGGTCTTTAATGTATGGTGTTTTTTGCTTGTTGTGCCCCATCATCTTGTTTATGGAAGTCCAAAATTTTTTTGTGTCTTTAGTCATGTCAGCCGCCATTATAATATCATTCCATTTTTTATTGTTTGCTTCCTTACATGCGTCTCTTAATTTTATCTGTAGTGCTATCTGTGTCGTATATAGCCATCTGTTACTGCCGTGTCTTTCCATATACCTGTTTATTTCATTGTAATAGGTCTGGATTAATTTAACTTTTTCTGGTAGTCTGTTGTTGGGTAATGTTCTAAAGTGTGAAGTAGGAGTGTGTTTGGTTATAGATGTTTTTATTGCTGAGTGCAGTCTGTCCATTTTTGAGTCTATGTCTTCTGTTGTTTTCCCTTGTAGGTTAATCGAGTGGTGATTACCTAAGTCGTCTTTGAAGCTGTCCCAGTCTGTTTTACTCATTTTCAGTCTCTTTTTTATTGGTATCTGTATGAGGTCCCTGTATTATATGGTAATTGAAAAAGGCTTTGTTGTTGGTAAAAATTTTGTCTGGTGTCGATTGTGTATTGTGATTTCTCCAGGTTGGAAAGTTAGGACCCAGATGATTGATTTTCCCTAAATTTATTAATTGATTAAGGGCGTTTCCCACGACGTTATTATTTGTATTGTCAAAAATCCTATGTCTGGCGTTAAAGTCTCCTAAGATGTACATCGGATGACTATTGTTAGCCAATTTTAATAGGTCTTCTATAGGTAAGTAGGGTCGTCTCGGTGGGAGATAAGTAGTAGCAATAATTACGTCTCCTTGAGTTGTATTTATTTTTATTGCTAGAAATTCATCCTGGAAGTCATCAATTAGTTTAAATTTTAAGTTTCTTTTAACCGCTATCGCTACTCCGTCATTTTTCTCGCCCGATTTATTTCTTTGGTTTACATAATAGTTAAAGAGTTTTATGTTGTTGTTTTCTGTTTCACCGTGACTGTTTATTAGTATAATGTCAGGGTCAATTTCTTGATATATATTACTTAGGTTAATTCTCTCGGTCTTCCAGTTTCTTACGTTGTGTTGTATTATTCTTAAAGTTCTTACTGTTTGTCTATTGTCCATTATTTCTTATACTTGGATTGTGACTGTTGAAGTGGAGACCTATCATCCTGTTTCCCGCTTCTGACTCTTCTAAACTCTGACGGGTCTACTATTTTAAAGTCATTGGTCGTAATCTTTAGTTTGTCCGTAGTAATTAGTGACCAGACATAATCTTCACTTAAGGATTTTTCTTGATATGTCCACTTGTATATCCCTCCTTCACAGTTTTTTACTATTGTCCCTCCTGTTGGTCTCGATGTTGGGATTCCATGTTTTGTTGTAGTGATAACTTTTAATCCAATTTCTTCAGCAGATTCAGGTTATATTGTGATCAGTTTCCATCTTATCTTCTCTCCTCCTACTCCTTTGTCTTATAGTCTGTCCTTTTGTTATTTCTATCTTCTCTTTGTCACTTCTAGTCATTTGCCTGGGATCTCTATCAGTCGCTTGTGTTCCTTGTGTATCAGCTGTTGCTCCTTGCTCAAACCTTTGTTCGTCTAGATGTAGTCTTTCTCTCAGTTCGCTTGCATATGTTGCCTGAAATAGTTTTTCGGATTGTGGATTCTCTGGAAATATCATCTCTGGTAGGTTATTCAATTTAAAAATTTTCCTTAATTCCTCATTGTATGATCCGGGTGCAATGATATTGTGCAAATGTGCATGGATCATACTAATCATTACCTTATCATGTATTGGTTCACTTAGGTTTAATATGGTGGATTCTGGTCTATGAGCCTCTTGGACCGCTCTCTTGGCTATTTCGACGTATGTCGTATCCTTCTTGTCTTGTTCCTTTTTCCTTGTTTCTTGTTCCTTGTACTTTATCATGTGTTTTTTTATTGGGCATGCCATTGCTAACGTCCTATGTCCTATGTATGCATTCCCGTTTCTCTTACAGTTGAGACAGCCAACATGTGTATTCTTACATTCAGTGTAGGTATGGTCGTCGCCTGCACAATCTGAGCAGTACTTTTTTCCTTTTTCCGGACAGTCTCTCGTTGTGTGTTCTTCATATTTGTAGCAGGAGAAGCAAGTTTGCAGACTGATGAATGTCTCCTTCTTTATTTGATGTGGTGTGACTGACATGTTGAATATTAGAAAGCCCTGTTGTAAAACTTTCTCAGCCATTGACACTTCTTCAAAAGTAATCTTAAAAACATGAGTATAGTCCTTTATCTTAATGACTTCTTCAATCTTCATCCACCTATTTTGGCGTTCCAGTTCATCTTTCAGGTCTTCCGATGTCTTCCTCCCGATCTCTTGGTCGACTTGACGAACAAAAACTGATCTTTTTGCTTTTTGTTCTGGTGGCATGACAACAATAAGGCCTTCATTGTAAAATATATCTCTTGCTTCTTTTGAAAGGATTTTATCTGAATCAAAGTCATCTTTACAGATTACTTTAAAACCTTCATTGGTGCTGAATATTCTTGTTAGTGGGACTTGCAATTTGTTGTAAGTGATTTCTGCCACTTTTCCCCTTCCAATAGAGTGTCCCTTATCTCTATGTTTTATTCTAATGCTAGTTGTCATCTTCTTGATTACATCTAATCCTACCTATAACACAGGGCTCCTGCCTGGGAGCAGTGACCCCGCCCCCCCTCTTGGACGGGCGTCGGGCTCGTAGGGTTCTGCACCCAGGTTACCTGTGACTATAGTTATATCTAAGAAAGTTGCCACCTACCGTTGACCCCCGGACAAGGGGTGCCCTGCACTATCACAGGTTCCCTTGCCGGATCGACCGTATCGCTAAGTCCCGCCTCCCGTTCAAAGAACGGAGTGCATGAGGGGGATGAAAAAAGGAAAGAAGAGGATTTAGAGAGTAGAAACAGCCTACCTACCACGCCACGTTCGGTTGGCCAATCAGAGCACCGCAGTAAACGTGCATGTATCACGCCACCGTGGGGCACCACTGATTGGCCAATCCAGGACGTAGACGCACGGGTAGTCGTCAAAATTTGGGGAGCCCAAATATTTGTTTTTTCCAAAAGTTGGAATTTCCCGTACAATCTGTGATGGTAATTACACCGTCACTATGTTGAGTAAGTACAATCACTAGGATTGAGTGTCTTATCACAACAAAGTTGCAGACTGCTCAAACATGCAGCAAAAGAGGCAGGTCTTCGCAGCTCCGGGTCTGTTTGTTCTCCGGCGTCCCCGTCGCTCTACGTGTCTGCTCTCTAAAGGGGCATTTTTATACTCGATCAGGGGGTTTTGTTAAACTCGATGAGGGGGCTTTGTTATACTCGAACAGGGGACTTTGTTTTAATCGGCCAGGGGACTATGTTTTAGTCGACCAGGGGACTTTGTTATTCTCGATCAGGGGGCTTTGTTATACTCGATCAGCGGACTTTGTTATACTCGATCGGGGGGATTTGTTATACTCGATCTTGTGACTTTGTTATACTCGATCAGGGGACTTAAGGATACTCGATCAGGGGACTTTGTTATTTTCGACCAGGGGCCTTTGTTATACTCGACCAGGGGGCTTTTTTATACTCGATCAGGGTTTTTTGTTTAACTCGATGAGGGGGTTTTGTTAAACTCGATGAGGGGGCTTTGTTATACTCGATCAGGGGACTTTGTTATACTCGGCCAGGGGACTATGTTATACTCGACCAGGGGTCTTTTTTATACTCGATGATGGGGCTTTGTTATACTCGATCAAAGTTCTTTGTTGTACTCGATTAGAGACTTTGTTATACTCGACCGGGGGGCTTTTTTATACTCGACGAGGGGGCTTTGTTATACTCGATCAGGGGACTTTGTTATACTCGATCTGGGGACTTTGTTATACTCGATCAGGGGACTTTGTATTTACTCGATTAGGGACATTGATATATTCGATCAGGTGCCTTTCTTATACGAGATCAGAGGACTTTGTTATACTCGATCTTGGGACTTTGTTATAATCCATTAGGGTCCTTTGTTATACTCGATCAGGGGACATTGTTATACTCGCCCAGGGGGCATTTTATACTCAATCAGGGGGTTTTGTTAAACTCGATGAGGGGGCTTTGTTATACTCGATCAGGGGACTTTGTTATACTCGACCAGGGGACTTTGTTATACTCGACCAGGGGACTTTGTTATACTCGATCAGGGGGCTTTGTTATACTCGATCAGGGGACTGTGTTATACTCGATCAGGGAAATTTGTTATACTCGATCAGGGGATCCTGTTATACTCGACTAGGGGCCTTTGTTATACTCGATAAGGGGCCTTTTTTATACTCGATCATGGGATTTTATTATACTCGACCAAAGGACTTTGTTATACTCGACCAGGGGCCTTTTTTTACTCGATTAGGTGGTTTTGTTAAACTCGATCAGGGGTGTTAGTTTTACTCGATCAGGGGACTTTGTTATACTCGATCACGAGATTTTGTTATACTCGATCAGAGGGTTTTGTTAAACTCGACCAGGGGCCATTGTTATACTCGATAAGGGTCCTTTGTTATACTCAATCATGGAACTTTGTTATACTCGACCAGGGGACTTTGTTATACTCGACCAGGGGGCTTTTATTTACTCGATCAGGGGGTTTTCTTAAACTCGATGAGGGGGTTTTGTTATACTCGATCAGGGGGCTTTTTTATACTCGATGATGGGGCTTTGTTATACTCGATCAAAGTGCTTTGTGGTACTCGATCAGAGACTTTGTTATACTCGACCAGGGGGCTTTTTTATACTCGATGAGGGGGCTTTGTTATACTCGATCAGGGGACTTTGTTATATTCGATCTGGGGACTTTGTAAAACTCGATCAGGGGACTTTGTATTTACTCGATTAGGGACATTGATATATTCGATCAGGTGCCTTTCTTATACGAGATCAGAGGACTTTGTTATACTCGATCTTGGGACTTTGTTATACTCCATTAGGGTCCTTTGTTATACTCGATCAGGGGACATTGTTATACTCCCCCAGGGGGCTTTTTTATACTTGACCAGGGGACTTTGTTATACTCGATCAGGGGGCTTTGTTATACTCGACCAGGGGACTTTGTTATACTCGATCAGGGGGTTTTGTTAAATTCGATCAGGGGGCTTTCTTATACTCAATCAGGGGACTTTGTTATAGACGACCAGGGGACTTTGTTATACGCGATCAGGGGACTTTGTTATACTCGGCCAGGGACTTTGTTTTACTCGACCAGGGGACTTTAGTATACTCGATCAGGGGACTTTGTTATACTCGATCAGGGGCCTTTGTTATACTCGATAATGGAACTTTGTTATACTCGATCAGGGGACTTGTTATACTCGATCAGGGGCTTTATTGTACTCGATAAGGGGACTTTGTTAAACTCGATCAGGGGACTTTGTTATTCTTGATCATGGCACTTTGTTATACTCGATCAGGGTACTTTGTTATACTCGATCATGGGACTTTGTTATACTCGATCAGGAGACTTTGTTATACGCGATCTTGGGACTTTGTTATACGCCATTAGGGTCCTTTGTTTTACTCGATCAGGGGACTTAGTTATACTCGATCAGGGGACTTAAATATACTCGATCAGGGGCCTTTGTTATACTCGATCATGGGACTTTATTATACTCAACCAGGGGACTTTGTTATACTCGACCAGGGGGCTTTTTTATACTCGATCAGGGGGTTTTGTTAAACTCGATGAGAGGGGTTTGTTATACTCGATCAGGGGACTTTGTAATACTCGACCAGGGGACTTTGTTATATACGACCAGGGGACTATGTTATACTCGATCAGGGGACTTTGTTATACTCGATCAGGGGACTTTTTTATACTCGATCATGGGCTTTGGTATACCCGATCAGGGGCCTTTGTTATACTCGATCAGGGGACTTTGTTGTTCTCGATAAGGTGACTTTTTTGTACTCGATCTGCGGACTTTGTTATACTCGACCAGGGGGCTTTTTTATACTCGATGAGGGGGTTTGTTATACTCGATCAGGGGACTTTGTTATACTCGATCTGGGGATTTTGTTATACTCAATCAGGGGTGTTTGTTTTACTCGACTCGTGACTTTGTTATATTCGGTCAGGTGCCTTTCTTATACTCGATTAGTGGACTTTGTTATACTCGATCATGGGACTTTGTTATTCTCGATCAGGGCACTTTGTTATACTCGATCAGGGTACTTTGTTATACTCGATCAGGGGACTTTGTTATATACGACCAGGGGAGTTTGTTATACTCGGTCAGGGGACTTTGTTATACTCGATGACGGGACATTGTTATGTTCGATCAGGGGACTTTTTCATACTCGATCAGAGGACTTTGTTATACTCGATCTTGGGACTATTTTATACTCCATTAGGGTCCTTTGTTATACTCGATCAGGGGACTTAGTTATGCTCGATTAGGGCACTTAGTTATACTCGATCAGGGACTTTGTTATACTCGATCAGGGGGCTTTGTTATACTCGATCAGGGGACTTCGTTATACTTGACCAGGGGTGTATGTTTTACTCGATCAGGGGACTTTGTTATACTCGATCAGGGACTTTGTTATACTCGATCAGGGGATTTTGTTATAGTCGATCAGGGGACTTTGTTATACTCGATCAGGGAGCTTTGTTATACTCAATCAGGGGTGTTTGTTTTACTCGTCTCGTGACTTTGTTATATTCGGTCAGGTGCCTTTCTTATACTCGATTAGTGGACTTTGTTATACTGGATCAGGGGACTTTGTTATTCTCGCTCAGGGCACTTTGTCATACTCGATCAGGGTACTTTGTTATACTCGATCAGGGGACTTTGTTTTACTCGATCAGGAGAATTTGTTATACGCGATCTTGGGACTTTGTTATACGCCATTAGGGTCCTTTGTTATACTCGATCAGGAGACTTAGTTATACTCGATGAGGGGACTTTGTTATACTCGATGAGGGGGCTTTGTTATACTCGATAAGGGGCCTTTGTTATATTCGATCAGGGGGCGTTGTTATACTCCATTAGGGGCCTTTGTTATAATCTATCAGGGGACTTTTTTATACTCGACCAGGGGGCTTTTTTATACTCGATCAGGGGGTTTTGTTAAACTCGATGAGGGGGCTTTGTTATACTCGATAAGGGGCCTTTGTTATACTCGATTAGGGGGCGTTGTTATACTCCATTAGGGGACTTTGTTATACTCGATCAGGGGACTTTTTTATACTCGATTATGGGCTTTGCTATACTCGATAAGGGGGTTTTGTTATACTCGATCAGCGGGACTTTGGTATTCTCGATAAGGTGACTTTGTTGTACTCGATCTGCGGATTTTGTTATACTCGACCAAGGGACTTTTTTATACTCGATGAGGGGGCTTTGTTATACTCGATCACTGGACTTTGTTATACTCGATCTGGGGACTTTGTTATACTCGATCTGGGGACTTTGTATATACTCGACTAGGGACATTGTTATATTCGATCAGGTGCCTTTCTTATACTCGATGAGGGGGCTTTTTTATACTCGATGACGGGATCTTTGTTATGTTCGATCAGGGGACTTTGTTATACTCGATCAGAGGACTTTGTTATACTCAATCTTGGGACTTTGTTATACTCCATTAGGGTCCTTTGTTATACTCGATCAGGGGACTTAGTTATGCTCGATTAGGGCACTTATTTATACTCGATCAGGGGACTTTGTTGCACTCGATCAGGGGTTTTTGTTACACTCGACCAGGGGCTTTTGTTATACTCGATAAGGGGCCTTTGTTATACTCGATTATGGGACTTTGTTATACTCGACCAGGGGACTTTGTTATACTCGACCAGGGGGCTTTTTTATACTCTATCAGGGTTTTTTTTTAAACTCGATGAGGGGGCTTTGTTATACTCGACCAGGGGCCTTTGTTATACTCGATAAGGGGCCTTTGTTATACTCGATCATGGGACTTTGTTATACTCGACCAAAGGATTTTGTTATACACGAAGAGGGGGCTTTTTTATACTCGATCTGGGGGTTTTGTTAAACTCGATCAAGGGTGTTTGTTTTACTCGATCAGGGGACTTTGTTATCCTCGATCAGGGGACTTTGTTATACTCGATCAGGGGATTTTGTTATGCTTGACGAAGGGCCTTTGTTATACTCGATCATGGGACTTTGTTATACTCGACCAGGGGAGTTGTTATACTCGACCAGGGGGCATTTTTATACTCGATCAGGGGGTTTTGTTAAACTCGATGAGGGGGCTTTGTTATACTCGAACAGGGGACTTTGTTTTACTCGGCCAGGGGACTATGTTTTACTCGACCAGGGAACTTTGTTATTCTCGATCAGGGGGCTTTGTTATACTCGATCAGCGGACTATGTTATACTCGATCGGGGGGCTTTGTTATACTCGATCTTGTGACTTTGTTATACTCGATCAGGGGACTTAAGTATACTCGATCAGGGGACTTTGTTATTTTCGACCAGGGGCCTTTGTTATACTCGACCAGGGGGCTTTTTTATACTCGATCAGGGTCTTTTGTTAAACTCGATGAGGGGGTTTTGTTAAACTCGATGAGGGGGCTTTGTTATACTCGATCAGGGGACTTTGTTATACTCGGCCAGGGGACTATGTTATACTCGACCAGGGGTCTTTTTTATACTCGATGATGGGGCTTTGTTATACTCGATCAAAGTTCTTTGTTGTACTCGATTAGAGACTTTTTTATACTCGACCAGGGGGCTTTTTTATACTCGATGAGGGGGCTTTGTTATACTCGATAAGGGGCCTTTTTTATACTCGATCATGGGATTTTATTATACTCGACCAAAGGACTTTGTTATACTCGACCAGGGGCCTTTTTTTACTCGATTAGGGGGTTTTGTTAAACTCGATCAGGGGTGTTAGTTTTACTCGATCAGGGGACTTTGTTATACTCGATCACGAGATTTTGTTATACTCGATCAGAGGGTTTTGTTAAACTCGACCAGGGGCCATTGTTATACTCGATAAGGGTCCTTTGTTATACTCGATCATTGGACTTTGTTATACTCGACCAGGGGACTTTGTTATACTCGACCAGGGGGCTTTTATTTACTCGATCAGGGGGTTTTCTTAAACTCGATGTGGGGGCTTTGTTATACTCGATCAGGGGACTGTGTTATACTCGACCAGGGGGCTTTTTTATACTCGATATTGGGGCTTTGTTATACTCGATCAAAGTGCTTTGTGGTACTCGATCAGAGACTTTGTTATACTCGACCAGGGGGCTTTTTTATACTCGATGAGGGGGCTTTGTTATACTCGATCAGGGGACTTTGTTATATTCGATCTGGGGACTTTGTTATACTCGATCAGGGGACTTTGTATTTACTCGATTAGGGACATTGATTTATTCGATCAGGTGCCTTTCTTATACGAGTTCAGAGGACTTTGTTATACTCGATCTTGGGACTTTGTTATACTCCATTAGGGTCCTTTGTTATACTCGATCAGGGGACATTGTTATACTCCCCCAGGGGGCTTTTTTATACTCAATCAGGGGGTTTTATTAAACTCGATGTGGGGGCTTTGTTATACTCGATCAGGGGACTTTGTTATACTCGACCAGGGGACTTTGTTATACTTGACCAGGGGACTTTGTTATACTCGATCAGGGGGCTTTGTTATACTCGATCAGGAGACTTTGTTATACTCGATCAGGGGAATATGTTATACTCGATCAGGGGATCCTGTTATACTCGACCAGGGGCCTTTGTTATACTCGATAAGGGGCCTTTTTTATACTCGATCATGGGATTTTATTATACTCGACCAAAGGACTTTGTTATACTCGACCAGGGGCCTTTTTTTACTCGATCAGGGTGTTTTGTTAAACTTGATCAGGGGTCTTTGTTTTACTCGATCAGGGGACTTCCTTATACTCGATCACGGGACTTTGTTATACTCGATCAGGGGTTTTGTTAAACTCGACCAGGGGCCATTGTTATACTCGATAAGGGGCCTTTGTTATACTCGATCATGGGACTTTGTTATACTCGACCAGGGGACTTTGTTATACTCGACCAGGGAGCTTTTATATACTCGATCAGGGGGTTTTCTAAAACTCGATGAGGGGACTTTGTTATACTCGATCAGGGGACTTTGTTATACTCGGCCAGGGGACTTTGTTTTACTCGACCAGGGGACTTTGTTATACTCGATGAGGGGGCTTTGTTATACTCGATCAGCGGAATTTGTTATACTCGATCGGGGGGCTTTGTTATACTCGATCTTGTGACTTTGTTATACTCAATCAGGGGGCTTTAGTATACTCGATCAGGGGACTTTGTTATACTCGACCAGGGGGCCTTTACATACTCGATCAGGGGGTTTTGTTAAACTCGATGAGGGGGCTTTGTTATGCTCGATCAGGGGACTGTGTTATACTCGACCATGGGTACTTTGTTATATTCGACCAGGGGGCTTTTTTGTACTCGATGAGGGGGCTTTGTTATACTCGATCAGGGGACTGTGTATATACTCGACTACGGACATTGTTATATTCGATCAGGTGCCTTTCTTATACTCGATCGGGGTCTTTGTTATACTCGATGGCGGGACTTTGTTATACTCGATCTGGGGACTGTGTTATACTCGATCAGAGGACTTTGTTATACTCGATCTTGGGACTTTGTTATACTCCTTTAGGGTCCTTTGTTATACTTAATCAGGGGACATAGTTATACTCGATCAGAGGACTTTGTTATACTCGATCTTGGGACTTTGTTATACTCCATTAGGGTCCTTTGTTATACTCGATCAGGGGAAATTGATATTCTCGATCAGGGGACTTTGTTATACTCGATCAGGGGACTTTGTTATACTCGATCAAGGGACTTTGTTATACTCGATCAGGGGACTTTGTTATACTCGTTCTTTTGACTTTGTTATACGCCATTAGGGTCCTTTGTTATACTCCATTAGGGCACTTAGTTATACTCGATCAGGGTACTTTGTTATACTCGATCAGGGGACTTTGTTATACTCGATCTGGGGACTTTGTTATACTCGATCAGGGGACTTTATATTTACTCGATTAGGGACATTGATATATTCGATCAGGTGCCTTTCTTATATGAGATCAGAGGACTTTGTTATACTCGATCAGGGGACTTTGATATTCTCGATCAGGGGACTTTGTTATACTCGATCAGGGGACTTTGTTATACTCGATCAAGGGACTTTGTTATACTCGATTTGGGGACTTTGTTATACTCGATCAGGGGACTTTGTATATACTCGACTAGGGACATTGTTATATTCGATCACGTGCCTTTCTTATACTCGATCCGGGGGCTTTGTTATGCTCGATGACGGGACTTTGTTATACTAGATCAGAGGACTTTGTTATACTCGACCAGGGGACTTTGTTATACTCAACCAGGGGACTTTGTTATACTCCATTAGGGTCCTTTGTTATACTCGATTAGGGGATATAGTTATGCTCGATTAGGGGACTTTGTTATACTCGACCAGGGGACTTTGTTATACTCGATCAGGGGACTTTGTTATACAAGAATAAGGTACTTTGTTATACTAGATCTTGGGACTTTGTTATACGCCATTAGGGTCCTTTGTTATATTCGATCAGGGGACTTAGTTAGAAGCGATCAGGTGACTTTGTTATACTCGATCAGGGGAATTTGTTATAATCGATCAGGGGATCCTGTTATACTCGACCAAAGGACTTTGTTATACTCGACCAGGGGCCTTTTTTTTCTCGATCAGGGGGTTTTGTTAAACTCGACCACGGGTCTTTGTTTTACTCGATCAGGGGACTTTGTTATACTCGATCACAGGATTTTGTTATACTCAATCAGGGAGTTTTGTTAAACTCGACCAGGGGCCATTGTTATACTCGATAAGGGGCCTTTGTTATACTCGATCAGGGGGCGTTGTTATACTCCATTAGGGTCCTTTGTTATACTCGATCAGGGGACTTTGATTTTCTCGATCAGGGTCCTTTCTTATACTCGATCAGGGGACTTTGTTTTAAGCGATCAGGGGACTTTGTTATACTCGATCAGGGGTGTTTTTCTTACTCGATCAGGGGACTTTTTATACTCGATCAGGGGACTTTGTTATACTCGCTCAGGAGATTTTGTTATACTCGACCAGGGGCCTTTGTTATACTCGATAAGGGGCCTTTGTTATACTCGATCATAGGACTTTGTTATCCTCGACCAGAGGACTTTGTTATACTCGACCAGGGGGCTTTTTTATACTCGATTAGGGGGTTCTGTTTAACTCGATCAGGGGGCTTTCTTATACTCAATCAGGGGACTTTGTTATAGACGACCAGGGGACTTTGTTATACTCGATCAGGGGACTTTGTTATACTCGTTCATGGGACTTTGTTATAACCGATCAGATGACTTTGTTGTAATCGATCAGCGGAGTTTGTTATACTCGATCTGGGGCTTTGTTATACTCGATATTGGGACTGTGTTATACTCGATCAGAGGACTTTTTTATACTCGATCAGGGGACATTGTTATTTTCGACCAGTGGCCTTTGTTATACTCGATTCGGGGCCTTTGAAATACTCGATCATGGGACTTTGTTATACTCGACCAGGGGATTTTGTTATACTCGACCAGGGGGCTTTTTTATACTCGATGAGGGGGCTTTGTTCTACTCGATTAGAGGGCTTTGTTATACTTGATCAGGGACTTTGTTTTACTCGACCAGGGGGCTTTTTTATACTCGTTGAGGGGACATTGTTATACTCGATGAGGGGACTTTGTTATACTCGATCTGGGGACTTTGTTATACTCGATCAGGGGACTTTGTATATACTCGACTAGGAACATTGTTATATTCGATCAGGTGCCTTTTTTATACTCGATCAGGGGGCTTTGTTATACTCGATGACGGGACTTTGTTTTACTCCATTAGGGTCCTTTGTTATACTCGATCAGGGGACTTTGTTATACTCGATCTTGGGACTTTGTTATACGGCATTAGGGTCCTTTGTTATATCGATTAGGGCACTTAGTTACACTCGATCAGGGGACTTTGTTATACTCGATCAGGGGGCTTTGCTATACTCGACCAGGGGGCTTTTTCATACTCGATCAGGGGGTTTTGTTAAACTCGATGAGAGGAATTTGTTATACTTGATCAGGGGATTTTGTTATACTTGACGAGGGGCCTTTGTTATATTCGATAAAAGGCCTTTGTTATACTCGATTATGGGACTTTGTTATACTCGACCAAAGGACTTTGTTAGACTCGACCAGGGGGCTTTTTTATACTCGATAAGGGGGTTTTGTTAAACTCGATCAGGGGTGTTTGTTTTACTCGATCAGGGGACTTTGTTATACTCGACAAGGGGCCTTTGTTATATGCGATAAGGGGCCTTTGATATACTCGATTATGGGACTTTGTTATACTCGACCAAAGGACTTTGTTATACTCGACCAGGGGCCTTTGTTATACTCGATAAGGGCCCTGTGTTATACTCGATCATGGGACTTTGTTATACTCGACCATGGGCTTTATTTATACTCGATCAGGGTGTTTTGTTAAACTCGATGAGGGGGCTCTGTTATACTCAATCAGGGGACTTTGTTATACTCGACCAGGGGCCTATGTTATATTCGAAAAGGGGCCTTTGTTATACTCGATTATGGGACTTTGATATACTCGACCAAAGGACTTTGTTATACTCGATGAGGGGACTTTAGTATACTCGGATAGGGGACTTTGTTTTACTCGACCAGGGGACTTTGTTATACTCGACCAGGGGACTTTGTTATACTCGATCAGGGGGCTTTGTTATACTCGACCAGGGGACTTTGTTATACTCGATCATGGGAATTTGTTATACTCGATCTGGGGATCTTGTTATACTCGACCAGGGGCCTTTGTTATACTCGATAAGGGGCCTTTGTTATACTCGATCATGGGACTTTGTTATACTCGACCAAAGGACATTGTTATACTCGATCTTGTTACTTTGTTATACTCGATCAGGGGACTTTAGTATACTCGATTAGGGGACTTTGTTATTTTCGACCAGGGGCCTTTGTTATACTAGAATCGGGGCCTTTGTTATACTCGACCAGGGGAGTTTTTTATACTCGACCAGGGGGGCTTTTTTATACTCGATCAGGGGTTTTTGTTAAACTCGATGAGGGGGCTTTGATATACTCGATCAGGGGACTTTGTTATACTAGGCCAAGGGACTGTGTTATACTCGACCAGGGGGCTTTTTTATACTCGATGATGGGGCTTTGTTATACTCGATCAAAGGGCTTTGTTGTACTCGATCAGAGACTTTGTTATACTCGATCTGGGGACTTTGTTATACTCGATCAGGGGACTTTGTATATACTCGACTAGGGACATTGAAATATTCGATCAGGTGCCTTTTTTATACGCGATCAGAGGACTTTGTTATACTCGATCTTGGGACTTTGTTATACTCCATTAGGGTCCTTTGTTATACTCGATCAGGGGACTTTGTTATACTCGCCCAGGGGGCTTTTTTATACTCAATCAGGGGGTTTTGTTAAACTCGATGAGGGGGCTTTGTTATACTCGATCAAGTGACTTTGTTATACTCGACCACAGGACTTTGTTATACTCGACCAAGGGACTTTGTTATACTCGATCAGGGGGCTTTGTTATACTCGATTAGAGGACTTTGTTCTACTCGATCGGGGGAATTTGTTATACTCGATCAGGGGATCCTGTTATACTCGACCAGGGGCCTTTGTTATACTCGATAAGGGGCCTTTTTTATACTCGATTATGGGACTTTTTTATACTCGACCAAAGGACTTTGTTATACTCGACCAGGGGCCTTTTTTTACTCGATCAAGGGATTTTGTTAAACTCGATCAGGGGTGTTTGTTTTACTCGATCAGGGGACTTTGTTATACTCGATCAAGGGATTTTGTTATACTCGATCAGGGGGTTTTGTTAAACTCGAGCAGGGGCCATTGTTACACTCGATAAGGGGCCTTTGTTATACTCGATCATGGGACTTTGTTATACTCGAAAAGGGGACTTTGTTATACTCGACCAGGGGGCTTTTATATACTCGATCAGGGGGTTTTCTTAAACTCGATCAGGTTAGTTTGTTATACTCGATCAGGGGACTTTGTTATACTCGGCCAGGGGACTTTGTTTTACTCGACCAGGGGACTTTGTTATACTCGATCAGGGGGCTTTGGTATACTCGATCAGCGGACTTTGTTAAACTCGATCGGGGGGCTTTTTTATACTCGATCTTGTGACTTTGTTATACTCGATCAGGGGACTTTGTTATACTCGACAAGGGGGCTTTTACATACTCGATCAGGGGGTTTTGTTAAAGTCGATGAGTGGGCTTTGTAATACTCGATCAGGGGACTTTGTTATACTTGGCCAGAGGACTTTGTTATATTCGACGAGGGGGCTTTTTTATACTCGATGAGGGGGCTTTGTTATACTCGATCAGAGGGCTTTGTTATACTCGATAAGAGACTTTGTTATACTCGACCAGGGGGCTTTTTTGTACTCGATGAGGGTGCTTTGATATACTCGATCATGAGACTTTGTATATACTCGACTACGGACATTGTTATCTTCGATCAGGTGCCTTTCTTATACTCGATCAGTGGTTTTTGTTATACTCGATGACGGGACTTTATTATACTCGATCAGGGGACTTTGTTATACTCGATCACGGGTGTTTGTTTTACTCGATCATGGGACTTTGTTATACTCGATCAGGGGACTTTGTTATACTCGATTAGGTAACTTTGTTATACTTGGCCAGGGGACTTTGTTATACTCGACCAGGGGGCTTTTTTATACTCGACCAGGGGGCTTTTTTATACTCGATGAGAGGGCTTTGTTCTACTCGATCAGAGGGCTTTGTTATACTAGATCAGGGACTTTGTTATACTCGACCAGGGGGCTTTTTTATACTCGATGAGGGGGCATTGTTATACTCGATCGGGGGACTTTGTTATACTTGATCTGGGGACTTTGTTATACTCGATCAGGGGGTTTTGTTAAACTCGATCAGGGGGCTTTCTTATACTCAATCAGGGGACTTTGTTATAGACGACCAGGTTACTTTGTTATACTCGATGAGGGGGCTTTGTTCTACTCGATCAGAGGGCTTTGTTATACTTTTATCAGGGGACTTTGTAATACTCGATCAGGGGGCTTTTTTACTCGATCAGGGGACTTTGTATATACTCAATTAGGGACATTGTTATATTCGATCAGGTGCCTTTTTTATACTCGATCAGGGGGCTTTGTTATGATCGATGACGGGACTTTGTTATACTCGATCATGGGACGTTGTTATACTCGATCAGAGGACTTTGTTATACTCGTCCAGGGGACTTTGTTATACTCGACCAGGGGACTTTGTTATACTCCATTAGGGTCCTTTGTTATACTCGATCAGGGGACTTAGTTATGCTCGATTAAGGGACTTTGTTATACTCGACCAGGGGACTTTGTTATACTCGATCAAGGTACTTTGTTATACTCGATCTTGGGACTTTGTTATACGCCATTAGGGTCCTTTGTTATACTCGATCAGGGGACTTAGTTATAAGCGATCAGGGGACTTTGTTATACTCGATCAGGGGGCTTTGTTATACTCGATTAGGGGACTTTGTTATACTCGATCAGGGGTGTTTGTCTTACTCGATCAGGAGACTTTTTATACTCTATCAGGGGACTTTGTTATACTCGATTAGGAGATTTTGTTATACTCGACCAGTGGCCTTTGTTATACTCGATAAGGGGCCTTTGTTATACTCGATCATAGGACTTTGTTATACTCGACCAGGGGACTTTGTTATACTCGACCAGAGGGATTTTTATACTCGATCTGGGGGTTTTGTTAAACTCGATCAGGGGGCTTTCTTATACTCAATTAGGGGACTTTGTTATAGACGACCATGGGACTTTGTTATACTCGATCAGGGGACTTTGTTATACTCGTTCAGTGGACATTGTTATAACCGATCAGGTAACTTTGTTATAATCGATCACCGGACTTTGTTATACTCGATCTGGGGGCTTTCTTATACTCGATCTTGGGACTTTGTTATACTCGATCAGGGGACTTTATTATACTCGATCAGGGGACATTGTTATTGTCGACCAGTGGCCTTTGTTATACTCGATTCGGGGCCTTTGAAATACTCCATCATGGGACTTTGTTATACTCGACCAGGGGATTTTGTTATACTCGACCAGGGGGCTTTGTTCTATTCGATCAGAGGGCTTTGTTATACTTGATCAGGGACTTTGTTATACTCAACCAGGGGGCTTTTTTATACTCGATCAGGGGTTTTTGTTAAACTTGACCAGGGGTGTTTGTTTTACTTGATCAAGGGACTTTGTTATACTCGATTAGGGGATTTTGTTATACTCGACAAGGGGCCTTTGTTATACTCGATAAGGGGCCTGTGTTATACTCGATCATGGGACTTTGTTATACTCGACCAAAGGACTTTGTTATACTCGACCAGGGGCCTTATTTATACTCGATCAGGGGGTTTTGTTAAACTCGATGAGGGGGCTTTGTTATACTCTATCAGGGGACTTTGTTATACTAGGCCAGGGGACTTTGTTTTACTCGACCACGGGACTTTGTTATACTCGATGAGGGGGCTTTGTTATACTCGATCAGGGGACTTTGTTATACACGATCATGGGACTTTAGTATTCTCGATCATGGCACTTTGTTATACTCGATCGGGAGACTTTGTTATACGCGATCTTCGGACTTTGTTATACTCGATCAGGGGACTTTGTTATACTCGATCAGGGGCTTTATTGTAGTCGATAAGGGGACTTTGTTAAACTCGATCAGGGGACTTTGTTATTCTCGATCATGGCACTTTGTTATACTCGATCGGGAGACTTTCTTATACGCGATCTTGGGACTTTGTTATACTCGACGAGGGGGCTTTTTTATACTCGATCAGGGGTTTTTTGTTAAACTCGATGAGGGGACTTTGTTATACTCGATCAGGGGACTTTGTAATACTCGACCAGGGGACTTTGTTATACACGACCAGGGGACTTTGTTATACTCGATCAGGGGGCTTTGTTATACTCGATCAGGGGACTTTTTTATACTCGATCATGGGCATTGGTATACTCGATCAGGGGGCTTTCTTATACTCGATCAGGGGACTTTGTTATTCTCGATAAGGTGACACTGTTGTACTCGATCTGCGGACTTTGTTATACTCGACCAGGGGGCTTTTTTATACTCGATGAGGGGGTTTGTTATACTCATTCAGGGGACTTTGGTATACTCGACTAGGGACATTGTTATATTCGATTAGGTGCCTTTCTTTTACTCGATCAGGGGGCTTTGTTATACTCGATGACGGGACATTGTTATGTTCGATCAGGGGACATTGTTATACTCGATCAGGGGTGTTTGTTTTACTCGATCAGGGGACTTTGTTATACTCGATCAGGGACTTTCTTATACTCGAAGAGGAGGCTTTGTTTTACTCGATCAGGGGACTTTGTTATACTCGATCAGGGGACTTTGTTATACTCGATCAGGGGGCTTTGTTATACTCAATTAGGGGTGTTTGTTTTACTTGACTCGGGACTTTGTTATATTCGGTCAGGTGCCTTTCTTATACTCGATTAGTGGACTTTGTTATACTCGATCAGGGGACTTTGTTATTCTAGATCAGGGCACTTTGTTATACTCGATCAGGGTACTTTGTTATACTCGATCAGGGGACTTTGTTATACTCGATCAGGAGACTTTGTTATACGCGATCTTGGGACTTTGTTATACGCCATTAGGGTCCTTTGTTATACTCGATCAGGGGACTTAGTTATTTTCGATCAGGGGACTATGTTATACTCGATCAGGGGATTTTGTTATACTCGACCAGGGGCCTTTGTTATATTCGATAAGGGGCCTTTGTTATGCTCGATTATGGGACTTTGTTATACTCGATCAGGGGACTTTGTTATACTTGATCTTGGGACTTTGTTATACGGCATTAGGGTCCTTTGTTATATCGATTAGGGCACTTAGTTATACTCGATTAGGGGACATTGTTATACTCGATCAGGGGGCTTTGTTATACTCGACCAGGGGGCTTTTTAATACTCGATCAAGGGAGTTTTGTTAAACTCGATGAGAGGAATTTGTTATACTCGATCATGGGATTTTGTTATACTCGACCAGGGGCCTTTGTTATATTCGATAAGGGGCCTTTGTTATACTCGATTATGGGACTTTGTTATACTCGATTATGGGATTTTCTTATACTCGACCAGGGGACTTTGTTATACTCGACCAGGGGACTTTCTTATACTCGATCAGGGTACTTTGTTAGCCTTGATCAAGGGACTTTGTTATACTCGATCATCGGGCTTTGTTATACTCGATCAGGGGACTTTGTTATACTTGATCTTGGGACTTTGTTATACGGCATTAGGGTCCTTTGTTATATCGATTAGGGCACTTAGTTATAGTCGATGAGGGGACATTGTTATACTCGATCAGGGGGCTTTGTTATACTCGAC
>NW_024727474.1:0-11153 GCF_018991925.1 Homarus americanus
TTGAATGTTACCTCCAGTCTTGCCCACAAACAACCCTAGACTTCACCGACCATAACCCACTCACGTTCATCCAAACCAACAAGACCTCCAACCAGCGAATCCTCCGCTGGGCTCTCCTCACCCAGCCCTATAATCTACAAGTCCGGCACATAAAGGGGGTCGATAACCTGATTGCAGACTCCTTATCCCGAGCTCCAGTGGAAATGCAGCAGCTACTCTCCAGATGCACCAGTTGATCACCTCCTTCGCGCCAGCGCTACGGAGGTCTTTGGAGGGGGGGTGTTACGAACCCCTCCACCCCGCACTACGAACCACTCCATCTATTGTCCTGATCTACCTACCCACCACCACGAGCAACGCCATCTAGGGACGAGACACGTGTATGACTCGTCTTAGTTACCACTCCGAGGTTTCCCTTCTCCATATCCTGGGTTGCGTCACCTCCTCAAAGTCTTCTTTGTCAGCTCCAATTCGAGGAGAGAGAACTTGGCTCTGGGAAGTGACCACAGGATCATCTATCCTCTAAACCTACGTGCAGTGACTACCTACCGTCTTCTACAATACTCAGCCTTACTCGTCAGCCATCTCAGCTCCTCACTTAAGTACTTGTATTTTGTATTAACTCCCCCACGTCCACTTGCTTCAAAATTGTTTATGTGGTATTAATATGTATATACTGTTAATGTTTAGGTTAAGTTTGGTTAAGGGTAATTTATAGGCTGAATATTTTGTTAAGGGATTTATGGTACTCTATTATATACAACGAAAACTCGCATCCTTTGTCTACCCTTTTATAGTCCGATTGTCTTTGTTTTTTTATTGTTGTTACCTGTTGGGATCTGGGTAGACGTATAACTATATTCTAAATCCCCAACTCGTAACACAAAGGACCCTAAAATTCTATAACAATGTCCCCTGATCGAGTATAACAAAGCCCGCTTATCGAGTATAACAAAGTCCCCTAATCGAGGATAACAAAGTCCTCTGGTCGAGTATAACAAAGACACTTGAACGAGTATAACAAAGGCCCCTGATCGAGTATAACAAAGTTCCTTGATCGAGTATAACAAAGGCCCCTGATCAAGTATAACAAAGGCCCCAGATCGAGTATAACAAAGTCCCCTGGTCGAGTATACAAAGTCCCCTGAACGATTATAACAAAGGCCACTGATCGAGTATAACAAAGTCCCCTGGTCGAGTATAACAAAGGCCCCTTATCGAGTTTAACAAAGGCCCCTCATCGAGTATAACAAAGTCCCCTGGTAGAATTATAAGAAACTCCCCTGATCGAGTATAACAAAGCCCTCTGATCAAATATAACAAAGGCTCCAAATCGAGTATAACAAAGTCCCAGGTCGAGTATAACAAAGTCCCCTGATCGTGTATAACAAAGGCCCCTGATCGAGTATAACAAAGGCCCCTGATCGAGTATAACAAAGTCCCCTGATCGAGTATAACAAAGCCCCCTCATCGAGTAAAACAAAGTCCCCTGATCCAGTATAACAATGTCCCCTCACCGAGAATAATAAAGTTCCCTGATCGAGGATAACAAAGCCCCCTCATAGAGTTTAACAAAGTCCTCTGATCAATTATAACAAAGTCCCCTGATCGGGTATAACAAAGGCCCCTGATCGAGTATAACAAAATCCCATGATCGAGTATAAAAAAGTCCCCTCATCGAATATAACAAAGTCCCCTGATCGAGTATAACAAATTCCCCTGATCGAGTAGAACAAAGTCCCCTCATCAAGTATAACAAAGGCCCCTCATCGTGTATAACAAAGTCCCATGATCGAGAATAACAAAGTCCCTCATCGAAAATAACAAAGTCCCCTGATCGAGTATAACAAAGTCCCCTGATCGAGTATAACAAGGTCCCCTGTTCGAGTATAACATAGTCCCCTGAACGATTATAACAAAGGCCCATGATCGAGTATAACAAAGCCCCCTGATCGAATATAACAAATGCGCCTGAACGAGTATAACAAAGGCCCCTGATCGAGTATAACAAAGTCCCCCTTATCGAGAATAACAATGTCCCTTGATCGAATATAACAAAGCCCCCTGATCAAGTATAACAAAGGCCCCTCATCGAGTATAACAAAGTCCCCTGGTCGAGTATAACAAAGTCCCCTAATCGAGTTTAACAAAGGCCCATGATCGAGAATAACAAAATTTCCCTGATCGAGTATAACAAAGGCCCCTTATCGAGAATAACTAAGTCCCCTAATCGAGTATAACAAAGCCCCTGATCAAGTATAACAAAGGCTCCAGATCGAGTATAACAAAGTCCCCTGGTCGAGTATAACAAAGCCCCCTGATCGAGTATGACAAAGTCCCCTGGTCGATTATAACAAAGTCTCCTGATCAAGTATAACAAAGGCCCTAGATCAAGTATAACAAAGTCCCCTTTTCGAGTATAACAAAGTCCCCTGAATGAGTATAACAAAGGCCCCTGCTCTAGTATAACAAAGGATCCTAAAAGTCTATAACAATGTCCCCTGATCGAGTATAACAAAGCCCGCTCATCGAGTATAACAAAGTCCCCTGATCGAGGATAACAAAGTCCTCTGGTCGAGTATAACAAAGACACCTGAACGAGTATAACAAAGGCTCCTGATCGAGTATAACAAAGTTCCCTAATCGAGAATAACAAAGGCCCCTGATCAAGTATAACAAACGCCCCAGATCAAGTATAACAAAGTCCCCTGGTCGAGTATAACAAAGTCCCCTGAACGATTATAACAAAGGCCCCTGATCGAGTATAACAAAGTCCCCTGGTCGAGTTTAACAAAGGCCCCTTATCGAGTTTAACAAAGGCCCCTCATCGAGTATAACAAAGTCCCCTGGTAGAATTATAAGAAACTCCCCTGATCGAGTATAACAAAGACCCCTGATCGAGTATAACAAAGTCCCCTGGTCGAGTACAACAAAGTCGCCTGAACGAGTATAACAAAGGCCCCTGATCGAGTATAACAAAGTTCCCTGATCGATTATAACAAAGCCCCCAGATCGAGTATAACAAAGACCCCCTTATCGAGAATAACAAAGTCACCTGATCGAGTATAACAAAGCCCCCTGATCAAGTATAACAAAGGCCCTAGATCCCAGAGTATAACAAAAGTCCTATTAGAGAATAACAAAGTCCCTGATCGAGTATAACAAAAGACCCTCATCGAGTATAACGAAGTTCCCTGATCGAGTATAACAAAGCCCCCTCAACGAGTATAACAAAGTCCCCCTTATCGAGAATAACAAAGTCCCCTGATCGCGTATAACAAAGCCCCCTGATCAAGTATAACAAAGGCTCCAAATCGAGTATAACAAAGTCCAAGGTCGAGTATAACAAAGTCCCCTGATCGAGTATAACAAAGGCCCCTGATCGAGTATAACAAAGGCCCCTGATCGAGTATAACAAAGTCACCTGATCGAGTATAACAAAGCACCCTCATCGAGTAAAAGAAAGTCCCCTGATCCAGTATAACAATGTCCCCTCACCGAGTATAATAAAGTTCCCTGATCAAGGATAACAATGCCCCCTCATAGAGTTTAACAAAGTCCTCTGATCAATTATAACAAAGTCCCCTGATCGGGTATAACAAAGGCCCCTCATCGAGTATAACAAAGGCCCCTCATCGAGTATAACAAAGTCCCATGATCGAGTATAAAAAAGTCCCCTCATCGAATATAACAAAGTCCCCTGATCGAGTATAACAAATTCCCCTGATCTAGTAGAACAAAGTCCCGTCATCGAGTATAACAAAGGCCCCTCATCGAGTATAACAAAGTCCCATGATCGAGAATAACAAAGTCCCTCATCGAAAATAACAAAGTCCCCTGATCGAGTATAACAAGGTCCCTTGTTCGAGTGTAACATAGTCCCATGAACGATTATAACAAAGGCCCCTGATCGAGGATAACAAAGCCCCCTGATCGAATATAACAAAAGCGCCTGAACGAGTATAACAAAGGCCCCTGATCGAGTATAACAAAGTTCCCTGATCGAGTATAACATATCCCCTAATTGAGTATAAGAAAGTCCCCCTTATCGAGAATAACAATGTCCCCTGATCGAGTATAACAAAGCCCTTTGATCAAGTATAACAAAGGCCCCTCATCGAGAATAACAAAGTCCCCTGGTCGAGTATAACAAAGTCCCCTAATCGAGTTTAACAAAGGCCCATGATCGAGAATAACAAAATTTCCCTGATCGAGTATAACAAAGCCCCCCTTATCGAGAATAACTAAGTCCCCTGATCGAGTATAACAAAGCCCCCTGATCAAGTATAACAAAGGCTCCAGATCGAGTATAACAAAGTCCCCTGGTCGAGTATAACAAAGCCCCCTGATCGAGTATAACAAAGTCCCCTGATCGAGTATGACAATGTCCCCTGGTCGACTATAACAAAATCCCCTGATCAAGTATAACAAAGGCCCTAGATCGAGTATAAGAAAGTCCCCTTTTCGAGTATAACAAAGTCCCCTGAACGAGTATAACAAAGGCCCCTGCTCGAGTATAACAAAGGACCCTAAAATTCTATAACAATGTCCCCTGATCGAGTATAACAAAGCCCGCTCATCGAGTATAACAAAGTCCCCTGATCGAGGATAACAAAGTCCTCTGGTCGAGTATAACAAAGACGCCAGACGAAAGGTATAACAAAAGGCCCCTGATCGGTATAACAAAGTTCCTTGATCAGGTATAACAAGGCTAAGTCCAAGTATAACAAAGGCCCAGATCCGGAGGTATAACAAAGTCCCCTGGTCAGTATACAAAAGTCCCTGAGCGATTATAACACAGGCCACTGATCGAGTATAACAAAAGTCCTAATTACGAGTATAACAAAAGGCCACATATCGAGTTTAACAAGGCCCCTCGCCGGGTATAACAAGAGTCCCCTGGTAGAATTATAAAAACTCCCTGATCGAGAGTAACAAAGCCCCATGATCAAGTATAACAAAGGCCCCCAAATCGAGTATAACAAAGTCCCAGGTCGAGTATAACAAAGTCCCCTGATCGAGTAAAACAAAGGCCCCTGATCGAGAATAACAAAGGCCCCTGATCGAGTATAACAAAGTCCCCTAATCGAGTATAACAAAGCCCCCTCATCGAGTAAAACAAAGTCCCCTGATCCAGTATAACAATGTCCCCTCACGAGTATAACAAAGTTCCCTGATCGAGGATAACAAAGCCTCCTCATAGAGTTTAACAAAGTCCTCTGATCAATTATAACAAAGTCCCCTGATCGGGTATATCAAAGGCCCCTGATCGAGGATAACAAAGGCCCCTCATCGAGTATAACAAAGTCCCATGATCGAGTATAAAAATGTCCCCTCATCGAATATAACAAAGTCCCCTGATCGAGTATAACAAATTCCCCTGATCGAGTAGAACAAAGTCCCCTCATCGAGTATAGCAAAGGCCCCTCATCGAGTATAACAAAGTCCCATGAGCAAGAATAACAAAGTCCCTCATCGAAAATAACAAAGTCCCCTGATCGAGTATAACAAAGTCCCCTGATCGAGTATAACAAGGTCCCCTGTTCGAGTATAACATAGTCCCCTGAACGATTATAACAAAGGCCCCTGATCGAGTATAACAAAGCCCCCTGATCGAATATAACAAAACCGCCTGAACGAGTATAACAAAGGCCCCTGATCGAGTATAACAAAGTTCCCTGATCGAGTATAACAAAGTCCCCAAATTGAGTATAACAAAGTCCCCCTTATCGAGAATAACAATGTCCCCTGATCGAGTATAACAAAGCCCCCTGATCAAGTATAACAAAGCCCCTCATCGAGTATAACAAAGTCCCCTGGTCGAGTATAACAAAGTCCCCTAATCGAGTTTAGCAAAGGCCCATGATCGAGAATAACAAAATTTCCCTGATCGAGTATAACAAAGCCCCCTCATCGAGTATAACAAAGTCCCCCTTATCGAGAATAACTAAGTCCCCTGATCAAGTATAAGAAGCCCCCTGATCAAGTATAACAAAGGCCCCAGATCGAGTATAACAAAGTTCCCTTGTCGAGTATAACAAATCCCCCTAATCGAGTATAACAAAGACCCCTGATCGAGTATGACAAAGTCCCCTGGTCGACTATAACAAAGTCCCCTGATCAAGTAGAACAAAGGCCCCTGATCGAGTATAAAAAAGTCCCCTGGTCGAGTATAACAAAGTTCCCTGATCGAGTATAACAAAGCCCCCTGATCAAGTATAACAAAGGCTCCAGATCGAGTATAACAAAGTCCCCTGGTCGAGTATAACAAAGTCCCCTGAACGATTATAACAAAGGCTCCTGATCGAGTATAACAAAGTTCCCTGATCGAGTATAACAAAGCCCCCTGATCGAGAATAACATAGTCCCCTGATCGAGTATAACAAAGTCCCCTGATCGAGTATAACAAAGGTCCCTCATCGAGTTTAACAAAGGCCCCTGATCGAGTATAACAAAGTCCCCTGGTCGAGTATAACAAAGGCGCCTGAACGAATATAACAAGGGCCCCTGATCGAGTACAACAAAGTTCCCTGATCGAGTATAAAAAAGTCCCCTCATCGAATATAACAAAGTCCCCTGATCGAGTATAACAAAGCCCCCTAATCGAGTATAACAAAGCCCCCCTTATCTTGAATAACAAAGTCCCCTGATCGAGTATAACAAAGCCCCTCTGATCAAGTAGAAGAAAGGCCCCTTGATCGAGTATATAACAAAGTCCCTGGTCGAGTATAACAAAGTCCCCTGATCGAGTATAACAAAGTTCCCTGATCGAGTTTAACAAAGCCCCCTGATCGAGTATAACAAAGTCGTCTGATCGAGTATAACAAAGTCTCCTGATCTAGTATAACAAAGGGCCTTGATCGAGTTTAACAAAGGCCCCTCATCGAGTATAACAAAGTCCCCTGGTCGAGTATAACAAAGGCCCCTGATCGAGTATAACAAAGTTCCCTGATCGAGTATAACAAAGCCCCCTGATCGAGTATAACAAAGCCTCCCTTATCTTGAATAACAAAGTCCCCTGATCGAGTATAACAAAGCCCCCTAATCAAGTATAACAAAGGCCCCTGATCGAGTGTAACAATATCCCATATTCGAGTATAACAAAGGCCCATGATCGAGTATAACAAAATTTCCCTGATTGAGTATAACAAAGCCCCCTCATCGAGTATAACAAAGTCCCCCTTATCGAGAATAACTAAGTCCCCTGATCGAGTATAACAAAGCCCCCTGATCAAGTATAACAAAGGCTCCAGATCGAGTATAACAAAGTCCCTTGGTCGAGTAAAACAAAGCCCCCTGATCGCGTATAACAAAGTCCCCTGATCGAGTATGACAAAGTCCCCTGGTCGACTATAACAAAGTCCCCTGATCAAGTATAACAAAGGCCCTAGATCGAGTATAACAAAGGACCCTAAAAGTCTATAACAATGTCCCCTGATCGAGTATAACAAAGCCCGCTCATGGAGTATAACAAAGTCCCCTGATCGAGGATAACAAAGTCCTCTGGTCGCGTATAACAAAGACACCTGAACGATTATAACAAAGGCCCCTGATCGAGTATAACAAAGTCCCCTCATCGAGTATAACAAAGTCCCCTGCTAGAATTATAAGAAACTCCCCTAATCGAGTATAGCAAAGTCCCCTGATCGAGTATAACAAAGTCCCCTGATCGAGTATAACAAAGTCCCCTGATCGAGTATAACAAAGTCCCCTGATCGAGTACAACAAAGTTCCCTGATCGAGTATAACAAAGCCCCCTGATCGAGTATAACAAAGTCCCCTGATCGAGTATAACAAAGTCCCCTGATCGAGTATAACAAAGCCCCTGACGGCAACAAAGTTCCTGATCGAGTATAACACAGCCCCTGATCGAGTATAACAAAGTCCCCTGATCGAGTATAACAAAGTTCCCCTGATCGAGTATAAACAAAGGCCCTCATCGAGTTTAACAAATGCCCCTGATCGAGCATACAACAAAGTCCCCTGGTCGAGTATAACAAACTCCCCTGGTCGAGTATAACAAAGTCCCCTGATCGAGTATAACAAACTCCCCTGAACGACTATAACAAAGGCCCCTGATCGAGTATCACAAAGTTCCCTGATCGAGTATAACAAAGCCCCTTGATCGAGTATAACAATGTCGACTGATCGAGTATAACAAAGACCCCTGATCGAGTATAACAAAGGGCCCTGATCGAGTTTAACAAAGGCCCCTGATCGAGTATAACAAAGTCCCCTGGTCGAGTATAACAAAGACGCCTGAACGAGTATAACAAATGCCCCTGATCGAGTATAACAAAGTTCCCTGATCGAGTATAACAAAGCCCCTGATTGAGTATAACAAAGCCCCTCTATCTTGAATAACAAAGTCCCCTGATCGAGTATAACAAAGTTCCCCTGATCAAGTATACCAGCGGCCCCTCATCGAGTATAACAAAGTCCCCTGATCGAGTATAACAAAGGCCCATGATCGAGTATAACAAAATTACCCTTATCGAGTTTAACAAAGCCCCCCCATCGAGTATAACAAAGGCTCTAGATCGAGTATAACAAAGTCCCCTGGTCGAGTATAACAAAGTCCCCTAAACGATTATATCAAAGGCCCCTGATCGAGTATAACAAAGTTCCCTGATCGAGTATAACAAAGCCCCCTGATCGAGAATAACATAGTTCCCTGATCGAGTATAACAAAGTCCCCTAATCGAGTATAACAAAGGATCCTGATCGAGTTTTACAAAGTCCCCTGATCGAGTATAACAAAGTCCCCTGGTCGAGTATAACAAAGTCGCCTGAACGAGTATAACAAAGGCCCCTGATCGAGTATAACAAAGTTCCCTGATCGAGTATAACAAAGCCCCTGATCGAATATAACAAAGACCCCTTAACGAGAATAACAGTCCCCTGATCGAGTATAACAAAGCCCCCTGATCAAGTATATAACAAAGCCCCTAATCACCAAGCAACAAAGACCCTTTATCGAGAATAACAAAGTCCCTGATCAAGTATAACAAAGCCCCCTGATCAAGTATAACAAAGGCCCCTTGATCGAGTATAACAAAGTCCCCTGGTCGAGTATAACAAAGTCCCCCTGATCGAGTATAACAAAGTCCCCTGATCGAGTATAACAAAAGCCCCTCATCGAGTTTAACAAATGCCCCTGATCGAGTATAACAAAGTCCCCTGGTCGAGTATAACAAACTCCCCTGGTCGAGTATAACAAAGTCCCCTGATCGAGTATAACAAACTCCCCTGAACGATTATAACAAAGGCCCTTGATCGAGTATAACAAAGTTCCCTGATCGAGTATAACAAAGCCCCCTGATCGAGTATAACAAAGTCGCCTGATTGAGTATAACAAAGTCCCCTGATCGAGTATAAGAAAGGGCCCTGATCGAGTATAACAAAGCCCCCTAATCGACTACAACAAAGACCCCTTTATCGAGAATAACAAAGTCCCCTGATCAAGTATAACAAAGCCCCCTGATCAAGTATAACAAAGGCCCCTGATCGAGTATAACAAAGTCCCCTGGTCGAGTATAACAAAGTCACCTGATCGAGTATACAAAGGCCCCTGATCGAGTATAACAAAGTCCCATCATCGAGTATAAAAAAGTCCTCTCATCGAATAAAACAAACTCCCCTGATCGAGTATAACAAAGCCCCCTGATTGAGTATAACAAAGCCCCCCTTTTCTTGAATAACAAAGTCCCCTGATCGAGTATAACAAAGCCCCATGATCGAATATAACAAAAGCGCCTGAACGAGTATAACAAAGGCCCCTGATCGAGTATAACAAATTCCCCTGATCGAGTAGAACAAAGTCCCCTCATCGAGTATAACAAAGGCCCCTCATCGAGTATAACAAAGTCCCATGATCGAGAATAACAACAAAGTCCTCATCGAAAATAACAGGGTCCCCTGATCGAGTATAACAAAGTCCCTGGATCGAGTATAATATAACTCTTGAACGATTATAACAAAGGCCCCTGATCGAGTATACAAAGCCCCTGATCGAATATAACAAAAGCGCCTGAACGAGTATAACAAAGGCCCCTGATCGATTATATCAAAGTTCCTCGATCGAGTATAACAAAGCCCTTTACTGATATAACAAAGTCCCCTTATCGAGAATAACAATGTCCCCTGATCGAGTATAACAAAGCCCCTGATCAAGTATAACAAAGCGTCTAAATCGAGTATAACAAAGTACCAGGTCAAGTATAACAAAGTCCCCTGATCGAGTATAACAAAGCGTCCCTGATCGAGTATAACAAAGGCCCCTGATCGAGTATAACAAAGTCCCCTGATCGAGTATAACAAAGCCCCCACATCGAGTAAAACAAAGTCCCCTGATCCCGTATAACAATGTCCCCTCACCGAGTATAATAAAGTTCCCTGATCGAGGATAACAAAGCCCCCTCATAGAGTTTAACAAAGTCCTCTGATCATTTATAACAAAGTCCCCTGATCGGGTATAACAAAGGCCCCTCATCGAGTATAACAAAGGCCCCTCATCGAGTATAACAAAGTCCCATGATCGAGTATAAAAATGTCTCCTCATCGAATATAACAAAGTCCCCTGATCGAGTATAACAAATTCCCCTGATCGAGTAGAACAAAGTCCCCTCATCGAGTATAACAAAGGCCCCTCATCAAGTATAACAAAGTCCCATGATCGAGAATCACAAAGTCCCACATCGAATATAACAAAGTCCCCTGATCGAGTATAACAAAGTCACATGATCGAGTATAACAAGGTCCCCTGTTCGAGTATAACATAATCCCCTGAACGATTATAACAAAGGCCCCTGATCGAGTATAACAAAGCCCCCTGATCGAATATAACAAAAGCGCCTGAACGAGTATAACAAAGGCCCCTGATCGAGTATAACAAAGTTCCCTGATCGAGTATAACAAAGTCCCCTAATTGAGCATAACAAAGTCCCCCTTATCGAGAATAACAATGTCCCCTGATCGAGTATAACAAAGCCCCCTGATCATGTATAACAAAGGCCCCTCATCGAGTATAACAAAGTCCCCTGGTCGAGTATAACAAAGTCCCATAATCGAGTTTAACAAAGGCCCATGATCGAGAATAACAAAGTCCCCTGATCGAGTATGACAAAGTCCCCTGGTCGACGATAACATAGTCC
>NW_024727475.1:0-9887 GCF_018991925.1 Homarus americanus
GGGGGCTTTGTTATACTCGATCAGGGAACTTTATTATACTCGATCAGGGGCCTTTGTTATACTCGTTCAGGCGACTTTGTTATACTCGACCAGGGGACATTTTTATACAAGATCAGGGGCCTTTGTTAAACTCGATCAGGGCCCTTTGTTATACTCGATCAGGTGACATTGTTATACTCGATCAGGCGACTTTGTTATACTCGATCAGGGGGCTTTGTTAAACTCGATCAGGGAACTTTGTTATACTCGATCAGGGGCCTTTGTTATAATCGTTCAGGGGACTTAGTTATACTCGATCAGGGGACTTTGTTTTACTCGACCAAGGGAGTTTGTTATACTCAACCAGGGGACTTTGTTATACTCGATCAGGGGCCTTTGTTAAACTCGATGAGGGGCCTTTGTTATACTCGATCAGGGGACTTTGTTATACTCGATCAGGGGCTTTGTTATACTCGATCAGGGGAACTTTGTTATACTCGATCAGGGACTTTGTTATATACTCGATCAGGGGACTTTGTTATACTCAACCAGGGGACTTTGTTGCATATTCGATCAGGGGCCTTTGTTATACTTGATCAGGGGGCTTTGTTATACTCAATCAGGGGACATTGTTATTCTCGATAAGGGGGACTTTGTTATACTCAATTAGGGGGCTTTGTTATACTCAAACAGGGAACTTTGTTATACTCGATGAGGGGCCTTTGTTATACTCGTTCAGGCTCTTTTGTTATATTCGATTAGGGGGCTTTGTTATACTCGATTAGGGGACTTTGTTATACTCGATCAGGGGACTTTGTTATATTCGATAAGGGACTTTGTTATTCTCGATCATGGGACTTTGTTATACTCGATGAGGGGCCTTTGTTATACTCGATGAGGGGCCTTTGTTATGCCCGATCAGGGGACTTTGTTATAATCGATCAGAGGACTTTGTTATACTCTATGAGGGGGCTTTGTTATCCTCGATCAGAGAACTTCATTATACTCGGTGAGGGGACTTTGTTATACTGGATCAGGGGACTTTGTTATACTCGATTTGGAGCCTTTGTTATACTTGATCAGGGGGCTTTGTTATACTCGATCAGGAGACTTTGTTATTCTCGATAAGGGGGACTTTGTTATACTCGATGAGGGGGCTTTATTATACTCGATCAGGGAACTTTGTTATACTCGATCAGGGGCCTTTGTTATACTCGATCAGGGGACTTTGTTATACTCGACCAGGGGACTTTATTATACTCGATCAGGGGCCTTTGTTATACTTGATCAGGGCTATTATACTCGATCAGGGGACTTTGTTATTCTCGATAAGGGTCTTTGTTATACTCGATCAGGGGCTTTGTTATGCTTGATCAGGGCATTGTAATACTCGATCAGGGACTTTGTTATTCAGATAAGAGGACTTTGTTATACTCGATCCAGGGGCTGTACTCGATCAGGGGAGTTTCTTATAATTCTACCAGGGGACTTTGTTATACTCGATGAGGGGCCTTTGTTAAACTCGATAAGGGGCCTTTGTTATACTCGACCAGGGGACTTTGTTATACTCGATCTGGGGCGTTTGTTATACTTGATCAGGGGCCTTTGTTATACTCGATCAGGGAACTTTGTTATACTCGATAAGGAGCCTTTGTTATACTCGTTCAGGTGTCTTTGTTATACTCGACCAGAGGACTTTGTTATCCTCGATCAGGGGACATTGTTATACTCGATGAGCGGGCTTTGTTATACTCGATCAGGGGACATTGTTATAGACTTTTAGGGTCCTTTGTTATACTAGAGCAGGGGCCTTTGTTATACTCATTCAGGGGACTTTGTTATACTCGAAAAGGGGACTTTGTTATACTCGATCTAGGGCCTTTGTTATACTTGATCAGGAGACTTTGTTATAATCGACCAGGGGACTTTGTCATACTCGATCAGGGGACTTTGTTATACTCGATCAGGGGGCTTTGTTATACTCGACCAGGGGACTTTGTTATACTCGATCTGGAGCCTTTGTTATACTTGATCAGGGGGCTTTGTTATACTCGATTAAGGGACTTAGTTATTCCCGATAAGGGGGACTTTGTTATACTCGATGAGGGGGCTTTGTTTACTCGATCAGGGAAATTTTGTTATTCTCGATCATGGGCCTTTGTTAAACTCGATTAGGGGACTTTGTTATACTCGACCAGGGGACTTTGTTATACTCGAGGAGGGGCATTTGTTATACTTGATCAGGGGGCTTTGTTATACTCGGTCAGGGGACATTGTTATTCTCGATAAGGGGGACTTTGTTATACTTAATTAGGGGACTTTGTTATACTCGATCAGGGAACTTTGTTATACTCGATTAGGGGCCTTTGTTATACTCGTTCAGGCGCTTTTGTTATATTCGATCAGGGGGCTTTGTTATACTCGATCAGGGGCCTTTGTTATAATCGTTCAGGGGACTATGTTATACTCGAACAGGGGACCTTGTTATACTCGATCAGGGGACTTTGTTTATTCGATGAGGGACTTTGTGATTCTCGATCATGGGACTTTGTTATACTTGATGAGGGGCCTTTGTTATACTCGATGAGGGGACTTTGTTCTACTCGATCAGGGGAATTTGTTATACTCGATCAGGGGACTTTGTTTTATTCGATGAGGGGACTTTTTTATACTCGATCATGGGACTTTGTTATACTCTATGAGGGGGCTTTGTTATCCTCGATTAGGGAACTTTATTATACTCGGTGAGGGGACATTGTTATACTGGATCAGGGGACTTAGTTTACTTGATAGGGGGCTTTGTTATACTCGATAAGGGGACATTGTTATACTCGACCGGGGGCCTTTGTTATACTCGATCAGGGGGCTTTGTTATACTCGATCAGGGGACTTAGTTATTCTCGATAAAGGGGACTTCGGTATACTCGATGAGGGGGCTTTGTTATACTCGATCAGGGAAATTTTGTTATACTCGATTATGGGCCTTTGTTATACTCGATTAGGGGACTTTGTTATACACGACCAGGGGACTTTGTTATACTCGTTTTGGGGCCTTTGTTATACTTGATTAGGGGGCTTTGTTATACTCGATCAGGGGACATTGTTATTCTCGATAAGGGGGACTTTGTTATACTCAATTAGGGGGCTTTGTTAAACTCGATCAGGGAACTTTGTTATACTCGATGAGGGGCCTTTATTATACTCGATCAGAGGCGTTTGTTATACTCGATCAGGGGACTTTGTTATACTCGATCAGGAGAATTTATTATACTCGATCAGGGGCCTTTGTTATAATCGTTAAGGGGACTTTGTTATACTCGACCAGGGGACTTTTTTATACTCGATCTGGAGCCTTTGTTATACTTGATCAGGGGGCTTTGTTATACTCGATCAGGGGACTTAGTTATTCTCGATAAGGGGGACTTTGTTATACTCAATTAGGGGGCTTTGTTATACTCGTTCAGGGAACTTTGTTATACTCGATGAGGGGCCTTTGTTATACTCGTTGAGAGGCGTTTGTTATACTCGATCAGGGGACTTTGTTATACTCGATCATGAGAATTTGTTATACTCGATCAGGGGCCTTTGTTATAATCGTTCAGGGGACTTTGTTATACTCGATCAGGGGACTTTGTTATACTCGACCAGGGAGTTTGTTATGCTGCCGACCAGGGACTTTGTTATACTCGATGAGGGGCCTTTTGTTAAACTCGATGAGGGCCTTTGTTATACTCGATCAGGGGACTTTGTTATACTCGATCAGGAGACTTTGTTATACTCCATCAAGGCTTTGTTATACTCGATCAGGGAAACTTTGTTATACTCGATCAGGGGACTTTATTATACTCGATCAGGGGACTTTGTTATACTCGATCAGGGAAATTTTGTTATACTCGATCAGGGAAATTTTGTTATACTCGATCAGGGGAGTTTCTTATAATTCTACCAGGGGACTTTGCTTTACTCGATCAGGGGACTTTGTTATACTTCATCATGGGAGTTTCTTATAATTCTACCAGGGGACTTTGTTATACTCGATGAGGGGCCTTTGTTAAACTCGATAAGGGGCCTTTGTTATATTCGACCAGGGGACTTTGTTATACTCGATCAGGGGCCTTTGTTATAATCGTTCAGGGGACTTTGTTATACTCGACCAGGGGACTTTGTTATACTCGATCTGGGGCCTTTGTTATACTTGATCAGGGGCCTTTGTTATACTCGATCAGGGAAATTTTTTATACTCGATCAGGGGGCTTTGTTATACTCGTTCCGGTGTCTTTGTTATACTCGACCAGAGGACTTTGTTATCCTCGATCAGGGGACTTTGTTATACTCGATGAGCGGGCTTTGTTATACTCGATCAGGGGACATTGTTATAGACTTTTAGGGTCCTTTGTTATACTCGAGCAGGGGCCTTTGTTATACTCGTTCAGGAGACTTTGTTATACTCGAAAAGGGGGCATTGTTATACTCGATCTAGGGCCTTTGTTATACTTGATCAGGGTGACTTTGTTATAGTCGACCAGGGGACTTTGTTATACTCGATCAGGGGACTTTGTTATACTCGATCAGGGGGCTTTGTTATACTCGACCAGGGGACTTTGTTATACTCGATCTGGAGCCTTTGTTATACTTGATCAGTGGGCTTTGTTATACTCGATCAGGGGACTTAGTTATTCTCGATAAGGGGGACTTTGTTATACTCGATGAGGGGGCTTTGTTATACTCGATCAGGGAAATTTTGTTATTCTCGATCATGGGCCTTTGTTAAACTCGATTAGGGGACTTTGTTATGCTCGACCAGGGGACTTTGATATACTCGATGAGGGGCCTTTGTTATACTTGATCAGGGGGCTTTGTTATACTCGATCAGGGGCCTTTATTATACTCGTTCAGGCGCTTTTGTTATATTCGATCAGGGGGCTTTGTTATACTCGATCAGGGGCCTTTGTTATAATCGTTCACGGGACTATGTTATACTCGAACAGGGGACCTTGTTATACTCGATCAGGGGACTTTGTTATACTCGATCAGGGGATTTTGTTATATTCGATGAGGGACTTTGTTATTCTCGATCATGGGACTTTGTTATTCTCGATGAGGGGCCTTTGTTATACTCGATGAGGGGACTGTGTTCTACTCGATCAGGGGAATTTGTTATACTCGATCATGGGACTTTGTTATACTCGATGAGGGGCCTTTGTTATACTCGATCAGGGGCCTTTGTTATACCCGATCAGGGGACTTTGTTATAATTGATCAGAGGACTTTGTTGTACTCTATGAGGGGACTTTGTTATCCTCGATCAGGGAACTTTATTATACTCGGTGAGGGGACATTGTTATACTGGATCAGGGGACTTAGTTTTACTCGATGAGGGGGCTTTGTTATACTCGATAAGGGGACATTGTTATACTTGACCAGGGGCCTTTGTTATACTCGACCAGGGGCCTTTGTTATACTCGATCAGGGGCCTTTGTTATACTCGATCAGGGGACTTAGTTATACTCGACCTGGGACTTTGTTATACTCGATTTGGAGCCTTTGTTATACTTGATCAAGGGGCTTTGTTATTCTCGATCAGGGGACTTTGTTATTCTTGATAAGGTGGACTTTGTTATACTCGATGAGGGGGCTTTGTTATACTCGATCAGGGAACTTTGTTATACTCGATCAGGGGCCTTTGTTATACTCGATCAGGGGACTTTGTTATACTCGATCAGGGGCCTTTCTTATACTTGATCAGGGGGCTTTGTTATACTCGATCTGGGGACTTTGTTATTCTCGATAAAGGGGTCTTTGTTATATTCGATCAGGGGGCTTTGTTATACTTGATCAGGGGGCTTTGTTATACTCGATCAGGGGACTTTGTTATTCAAGATAAGGGGGGCTTCGCTATACACGATCAGGGGGCTTTGTTATACTCGATCAGGGGACTTTGTTATATTCGATGAGAGGACTTTTTTATACTCGATCATGGGACTTTGTTATACTCGATCAGGGCCTTTGTTGTACTCGATCAGGGGACTTTGTTATACTCGACCAGGGGACTTTGTTATACTCGATCAGGGGCCTTTGTTATACTTGATCAGGGGGCTTTGTTATACTCCATCAGGGGACTTTTTTATTCTCGATAAGGGGGTCTTTGTTATACTCGATCAGGGGGCTTTGTTATACTCAGCCGAGGGACTTTCATTGCCATCGATCTGGAGCCTTTGTTATACTTGATCTGGGGGCTTTGTTATACTTTCGATCAGGGACTTTGTTATTCTCGATAAGGGGGACTTTGTTATACTCGATGAGGTGGCTTTGTTATACTCGATCAGGGAAATTTTGTTATTCTCGATTATGGGCCTTTGTTAAACTCGATCAGGGGCCTTTGTTATAATCGTTCAGGGGACTATGTTATACTCGAACAGGGGACCTTGTTATACTCGATCAGGGGACTTTGTTATACTCGATCAGGGGACTTTGTTATATTCGATGAGGGACTTTGTGATTCTCGATCAGGGGAATTTGTTATACTCTATTTGGGGGCTTTGTTATCCTGGATCAGGGAACTTTATTATACTCGGTGAGGGGACATTGTTATACTGGATCAGGGGACTTTGTTTTACTCGATGAGGGGGCTTTGTTATACTCGATCAGGGTACTTTGTTATACTCGATCAGGGGCCTTTGTTATACTCGATCAGGGGCCTTGTTATACTCGATGAGGGGACTTTGTTATACTCGACCTGGGACTTTGTTATACTCGATCAGGGACTGGTTGATTCTCGATAAGGGGACTTCGTTACCTCGATGAGAGTGGCTTTGTTATACCTCGATCAGAAATTTGTTATACTCGATGAGCGGGCTTTGTTATAATCGATCAGGGGACATTGTTATAGACTTTTAGGGTCCTTTGTTACACTCGATCAGGGGCCTTTGTTATACTCGTTCAGGGGACTTTGTTATACTCGACCAAGGGACATTGTTATACTCGATCTAGGGCCTTTGTTATACTTAATCAGGGGACTTTTTTATACTCGCACTGGGGACTTTGTTATACTCGATCAGGGGACTTTGTTATACTCGATCAGGGGGCTTTGTTATACTTGACCAGGGGACTTTGTTATACTCGATCTGGAGCCTTTGTTATACTTGATCAGGGGGCTTTGTTATACTCGATCAGGGGAATTAGTTATTTTCGATAAGGGGGACTTTGTTATACTCGATGAGGGGGCTTTGTTATACTCGATCAGGGAAATTTTGTTATACTCGATCATGGGCCTTTATTATACTCGATTAGGGGAATTTGTTATACTCGACCAGGGGACTTTGTTATATTCGATGAGGGGCCTTTGTTATACTTGATCAGGGGGCTTTGTTATACTCGATCAGGGGACATTGTTATTCTCGATAAGGGGGACTTTGTTATATTCAATTAGGGGACTTTGTTATACTCGATCAGGGAACTTTGTTATACTCGATCAGGGGCCTTTGTTATACTCGTTCAGGCGCTTTTGTTATATTCGATCGGGGGCTTTGTTATACTCGATCAGGGGCCTTTGTTATAATTGTTCAGGGAACTATGTTATACTCGCACAGGGGACCTTGTTATACTCAATCAGGCGACTTTGTTATACTCGATCAGGGGACTTTGTTATATTCGATGAGGGACTTTGTTATTCTCGATCATGGGACTTTGTTATACTCGATGAGGGGCCTTTGTTATACTCGGTGAGGGGACTTTCTTCTACTCGATCAGGGGAATTTGTTATACTCGATCAGGGGACTTTGTTATATTCGATGAGGGGACTTTTTTATACTCGATCATGGGACTTTGTTATACTCGATGAGGGGCCTTTGTTATACTCGATCAGGGGCCTTTGTTATACCCGATCAGGGGACTTTGTTATAATTGATCAGAGGACTTTGTTATACTCTATGAGGGGGCTTTGTTATCCTCGATCAGGGAACTTTATTATACTCGGTGAGGGGACTTTGTTATTCTGGATCAGGGGACTTTGTTTTACTCGATCAGGGGCCTTTGTTATACTTGATCAGGGCCTGTTATACTCGACATCTGGGGGACTACATCGACCTGGGACTTTGTTACACTCCATTTGGAGCCTTTGTTATACTTGATCAGGGGGCTTTGTTATACTCGATCAGGGGACTTATTTATTCTCGATAAGAGGGACTTCGTTATACTCGATGAGAGGGCTTTGTTATACTCGATCAGGGAAATTTTGTTATACTCGATCATGGGCCTTTGTTATACTCGATTAGGGGACTTTGTTATACACGACCAGGGGACTTTGTTATACTCGTTTTGGGGCCTTTGTTATACTCGATCAGGGGGCTTTGTTATACTCGATCAGGGGACATTGTTATTCTCGATAAGGGGGACTTTGTTTTACTCAATTAGCGGGCTTTGTTATACTCGATCAGGGAACTTTGTTATACTCGATGAGGGGCCTTTCTTATACTCGATCTAAGGCGTTTGTTATACTCGATCAGGGGACTTTGTTATTCAAGATAAGGGGGGCTTTGTTATACTCGATCAGGGGGCTTTGTTATACTCGATCAGGGAACTTTGTTATACTCGATCAGGGGCCTTTGTTATACCTTTTCGATCAGGGGGACTTTTGTTATACTCGATCAGGGGACTTTGTTATATTCGATGAGGGACTTTGTTTTTCTCGATCATGGGACTTTGTTCTACTCGATAAGGGGCCTTTGTTATACTCGATGAGGGGACTTTGTTCTGCTCGATCAGGGGAATTTGTTATACTCGATCAGGGGACTTTGTTATTTTCGATGAGGGGACTTTTTTATAATCGATCATGGGACTTTGTTATACTCGATGAAGGGCCTTTGTTACACCAGATCAGGGGCCCTTTTGTTATAATTGCTAAGGCGCTTTTTGTTATATTCGTTGATCAGGGGGCTTTGTTATACTCGATCAGGGACCTTTTGTTATAACGAAGAGGGCCTTTGTTATACCCTTTCGGACTAGCCTTTGTTATGTACTCGATCAGGGACTTTGTTATACTCGACCTGGGACTTCGGTTACACCTCACTGGGAGCCTTTGTTATACTTGATCAGGGGGCTTTGTTATACTCGATCAGGGGACTTTGTTATTCTCGATAAGGGAGACTTTGTTATACTCGATCAGGGGGCTTTGTTATTCTCGATCAGGGAACTTTGTTGTACTCGATCAGGGGCCTTTGTTATACTCGATCAGGGGACTTTGTTATACTCGAGCAGGGGACTTTGTTATACTCGATCAGAGGCCTTTGTTATACTTGATCAGGGGGCTTTGTTATACTCGATCAGGGGAATTTGTTATTCTCGATAAGGGGGTCTTTGTTATACTCGATCAGGCGGCTTTGTTATACTCGATCATGGAACTTTATTATACTCGATCAGGGGCCTTTGTCATAATCGTTTAGGGGACTTTGTTATACTCGACCAGGGGACTTTGTTATACTCGATCTGGAGCCTTTGTTATACTTGATCAGGAGGCTTTGTTATACTCGATCAGGGGACTTAGTTATTCTCGATAAGGGAGACTTTGTTATACTCGATGAGAGGGCTTTGTTATACTCGATCAGGGAAATTTTGTTATACGCGATCATGGGCCTTTGTTATACTCGATTAGGGGACTTTGTTATACACGACCAGGGGACTTTGTTATACTCATTTTGGGGCCTTTGTTATACTTGATCAGGGGGCTTTGTTATACTCGATCAGGGGACATTGTTATTCTCGATAAGGGGGACTTTGTTTTACTCAATTAGCGGGCTTTGTCATACTCGATCAAGGAACTTTGTTATACTCGATGAGGGGCCTTTGTTATACTCGATCTAAGGCGTTTGTTATACTCGATCAGGGGACTTTGTTATACTCGATCAGGAGAA
>NW_024727476.1:0-15591 GCF_018991925.1 Homarus americanus
ATCAGTATTACTTTCGTTCAGTTACTGTGCTGTGTGTGTACCAGGGGCGTTAGGTTCACCATCACCACTGTGTCAGTGTGTGTGCAGGGCGTTAGGTTCTGCATCACCACCGTGGGGTGTGTATGCCACGGGCGTTAGGCCACACCATACCACCGTGGGAGTGTGTGTACCAGGGGTGTTAGGTTCATCATCACCACCATGGCAGTGTATGTACCAGGGAGCGTTAGGTTCACCATCACCACCGTGGGGTGTGTGTGCCAGGGAGCATTAGGTTCACCATCACCACCGTGGGAGTGTGTGTTCAAGGGGCGTTAGGTTCACCATCACCACCGTGGGAGTGTGTGTACCAGGGAGCGTTATGTTCACCATCACCACCGTGGGAATGTGTGTGCCAGGGCGTCTAGGTCACCATCACCATCGTGAGTGTGTGTACCAGGGGCGTTAGGTTCCTGCAGTGGGGAGTGTGTGTACCAGGGGCGTAAGGTTCACAGTGGGAGTGTGTGTACCAGGGGCGTTAGGTTAACCATCACCACCGTGGGAGTGTGTGTACCAGGGAGTGTTGGGTTCACCATCGTGGGTGTTTGTGCCAGGGAGCGTTGGGTTCACCACATCACCCGCAGTGTGTGTACCAGGGCGTTATGTTCACCATCACCCAACCGTGGGAGTGTGGTACCAGGGTGTTGGTTTCCCCATCGTGGGTGTCTGTGTGCTAAGGGGCGTTGGTTCACCATCACCACTGTGTGAGTGTGTGTTGCCAGGAGCGGTGGGTTCACCGTCACCACCGTGGGGTATGTGTGTCCGGGCGTTAGGTACACCATCACCACCGTGGGAGTGTGTGTACCAGGGACTGTTGGTTCAACATCACCACCGTGGCAGTATGTGTACCAGGGGGCGTTGGGTTCACCATCACCCCCGTGGGAGTGCGTGTGCCAGGGGAGCAGTGGGTTCACCATCACCACCATAGGTGTGTGTTCAATAGGCGTTAGGTTCACCGTCTCACCACCGTGGGGAGTGTGTGTACCAGGGGCGTTGGTTCACCATCACCACCGTCAGGTGTGTACCAGGAGATTTAGGGTCACCATCGTGGGGTGTGTGTACCAGGGGCGTTAAGTTCACGCCCGTGGAGGTGTGTACCAGGGCGTTAGGTTCCTGCAGTGGAGTGTGTTACCAAGGAGTGTTGGTTCACCATCGTGGGTGTCTGTGTACCAGGGGCGATTAGGTTCACCATCACCACCGAGGAGTGTGTGTGCGAGGGCGTTAGGTTCACCGTCACCACCATAGGAGTGTGTGTACCAGGGGCGTTGGTTTCACCATCACCACCGTTGGAGTGTGTGTACCAGGGACCGTTGGGGTATCTTCACCACCGTGGGAGTGTCTGTACCAGGGGCGTTGGTTCACCATCACCACCGTGGGAGTGTGTGTACCAGGAGCGTTGGGTTACCATCGTGAGTGTCTGTGTGCCAGGGGCGTTGGGTTGACCATCACCACCGTGGAGTGAGTACCAGGGCGTTAGGTTCACCATCACCACCGTGGGAGTGCGTGTACCAGGGCCATTAGTTTCAGCATCACCAGCGTGGGATGTGTGTACCAGGGTGCGTTAGGTTTCACCGCCGTGGGAGTGTGTGTACTAAAGGGCGTTGGGTTCACACGGTGGAATTGTGTGTACCAGGGGCGTTAGGTTCACCATCACCCCCGTGGAGTGTGTGTACCAGGAGTGTTGTTCCCATCGTGGGTGTCTGTGTACCAGGGAGCGTTAGGTTCCATACCACTGTGTGAGTGTGTGTACCAGGGGTGGGCTCACCGTCACCACGTGGGAGTGTGTGTACCCACGGGCGTTAGTACACCATCACCACCGTGGAGAGTGTGTACCAGGGGTGTGGGTTCTGACCACCGTGCCAGTGTGTGTGCCAGGGAGCGTTAGGTTCACCATCACCACCGTGGGAATGTGTGCAGGGAGAGTTAGGGTCACCATCACCATCGTGGGAGTGTGTGTACCAGGGGCGTTAGGTTCACCCCAGTGGGGAGTGTGTGCCAGGGGGCGTAGGTTCACCATCACCCCCTTGGGGAGTGTGTGTACCAGGAGTGTTAATTTCACCATCGTGGTGTCTGTGTGCCAGGGAGCGTTAGGTTCCATCACCAGCGTGGGAGTGTGTGTACCAGGGGCGTTAGGCTCACCGTCACCACCGTAAGAGTGTGTGTACCATGGGCGTTAGGTTCACCATCACCACCGTGGAAGTGTGTGTACCAGGGGAGTTGGTTCACCATCACCCCGTGGGGTGTGTGTGCCAGGGGTGTTGGGTTCACCATGTGGGTGTCTGTGTGCCAGGGAGCGTTAGGTACACCATCACCACATGTGAGTGTTTGTGCCAGGGGAGCGTTAAAGTTCCATCACCACCGTGGGAGTAATTGTGTATCACGGGCGTTGGGTACCATCATCACCACCGTGGGAGTGTGTGCCAGGGACTGTTGGGTTCACCATCACCACCGTGGCAGTGAGTGTACCAGGGAGCGTTAGGTTCACCATCACCGTGGGGAATTGAATGTGCCAGGGAGCGTGGAGTTCACCGCCATTAACAGTGTAGTGTGGGGTTAGTTCTATAATGTCCAGGGCGTTAGGAACACCATCACTACCCGTGGGGTGTGTGCCAAGAAGATTTATGTTACCATCACCATCGTGGGAGTGTGTGTACCAGGGGCGTTAGGTTTCACCTCACCACCTTGGGGTGTGTTTCCAAGGAGGTTAGGTTACCATCACCCACCGTGGGATTGTGTGTTCCCAGGGAGCTTGGGTTCACCATCACCACCGTGGGGTGTGTGAACCAGGGAGCGTTAGTTCACCATCACGTGGGAGTGTGTGTGTACCAGGGGCGTTTGGTTCACCATCCACCACCGGGGAGTGTGTGCACGGGTGTGGGTTCCTGCATCGTGGGTGTCTGTGTGCAGGGGACATTAGTTTCACCACACCACCGTGGGAGTGTGTGTACCAGGGAGTGTGGGTCCACCTTCACCACCGTGGGGAGTGTGTGTACCAGGGGCGTTAGGGTTCACCATCACCACCGTGGGAATGTGTGTACAAGGGGCGTTAGGTTCACCATCGTGGTGTCTGTGTGCAGGGGCTTTAGGTTGACCATCACCACCGTGGGAGTGAGTACCAAGGGCGTTAGGTTCATCACCACCGTGGGGTGTGTACCAGGAGCGTTAGTTTCACCATCACCAGCGTGGGGAGTGTGTGTGCCGAGGCAGTGGGTTCACGATCACCATCGTGGGAGGTGTGTACCAGGAAGCGTTATGTTCACCATCACCACTGTGGGGTGTGTACCAGGGGCGTTAGGTTCACCACCGTGGGGTGTGTGTGCTGTGTACCACGGAGGTGGGTTCACCACGTGGGGTGTGTGTACCAGGGATCGTTGGTTCACCATCACCCCGTGGGAGTGTGTGTGCCAGGGTGTTAGTTTCACATCGTGGGTGTCTGTGTACCAGGGGCGTTAGGTTCACCATCACCACTGTGAATGTGTGTACCAGGGGGCGATAGGTTCACCGTCACCACCGTGGGAGTGTGTATGCCACGGGCGTTAGGTACACCATCACCACCGTGGAGTGTGTGTCCACGGAGTGTTGGGTTCACCATCACCACCGTGGCAGTGTGTGTACCGGGGGCGTTAGGTTCACCATCACCACCGTGGGAATGTGTGTACAGGGGAGGTTAGGCCATCACCATCATGAGAGATGTGTGTACCAGGGAGTTCACGCCGTGGGGTGTGTGTACCAAGGAGCGTTGTTCACGACCAGTGGGGGTGTGTGCACCAAGGGAGCGTTAGGTTCACAGTCACCCCCGTGGTGTATTGTATGAGGTGTTAGTTCACCATCGTGGGTGTCTACCTGCCATGGAGCGTTAGGTTCACCATCACCACCGTGGAGTGTGTGTACCAGGGGAGCGTTAGGTTCACCATCACCACCGTTAGGTGTGTGTATGCCAGGGGCGTTAGGTACCATCACCACCGTGGGAGTGTGTGTGTACCAGGAGTGTTGGTTCACCATCACCGCATGGCAGTGTGTGCCAGGGAGCGTTGGGTTCCATCACCCCATGGGGTGTGTGTGTACCAGGGGCATTAGGTTCACCATCCCACCCACAGGGTGTGTGTTCAATGGGCTTTGGGTTACCGTCACCACCGTGGGGTGTGTATGCCAGGGGCGTTAGGTTCACCATCACCACCTTGGGAGTGTGTGTACCAGGGGTTTAGGTTCACCATCCCACCGTGGGGAGTGTGTACCAGGGCGTTAGGTTCACCGCCGTGGATATGTGTGACAGGGCGTTAAGTTCCGCCGTGGAGTGTGTGTACCAGGGGCGTTGGGTTCTGCAGCACAATGGGGTGTGTGTACCACAGGCGTTAGGTTCACCATCACCACCAGGGTGTGTGTACCACGGGTGTTGGGTTCACCATCGTGGGAGTCTGTGTGCCAGGGGGCGTTAGGTTCACCATCACCACCGAGGAGTGTGTGCGAGGGAGCGTTAGTTCACCGTCACCACCATAGGGTGTGTGTACAAGGGAGCGTTAGGGTCATCTTCACCACCGTGGGAGTGTGTGTACCAGGGAGCGTTAGGTTCTCCATCACCACCGTAGAGTGTGTGCAGGGGCGTTAGGTTCACCATCGTCGGTGTCTGTGTACCAGGGAGCTTTAGGTTGACCATCACCACCGTGGGGTGAGTACCAAGGAGTTAGTTTCACCATCACCACCGTGGGTGCGTGTGCAAGGGAGCGTGGTTCACCATCACCAGCGTGGGTGTGTGTGCCAGGGCGTTGGGTTCACCATCACCACCGTGGAATGTGTACCAGGGAGAGTTAGGGTCACCATCACCATCGTGGAGTGTGTGTACCAGGGAGCGTTATGTTTCACCATCACCACCGTGGAGTGTGTATACCAAGGAGCGTTAGGTTCACCATCACCACTGTGGTGTGTGTGTACCAGAGCGTTAGTTTCACCATCACCACCGTGGGAGTGTGTGTACCACAGGCGTTGGTACACCATCACCATCGTGGGTGTCTGTGTACCAGGGAGCGTTAGGTTCACCATCCCACCGTGGGGTGTGTTGACCAAGGAGCGTTAGGTACACCATCAACCGTGGGAGTGTGTCTACCAGGGGCTTGGGTTCACCATCACCACCGTGAGTGTGTGTGCCAGGGGCGTTAGGTTCCCATCACCACCGTGGGAGTGTGTGTGCCAGGGAGCGTGGGTTCCATCACCGCTGTGGGAGTGTGTGCACCAGGGGAGTTAGGTTCACCATCACCACCGTGGAGTGTGTGTGCCACAGGCGTTAGGTTCACCATCACCATCGTGAGTGTGTGTACAGGGGCGTTGGGTTCTCCCGGTGGGGTGCCAGGGGCGTTGTTTCACCATCACCGTGGGGTGTGTGTGTGCCAGGGGCGTTGGGTTCACTCATCACCACCGTGGGGTGTGGTCCGGGGGCTAGGTTCACCGCCAGTGGGTGTGTGCCAGGGCGGTGGGTTTCCATCACCACACTGGGGTGTGTGTACCAGGAGAGTTAGGTTCACCATCACCACCGAGAGTGTGTGTACAGGGGCGTTAGGTTCACCGTCACAACCATGGGCGATAATGTGTACCAGGGGCGTTAGGTTCACCATCACCACCGTGGGGAGTGTGTGTACCAGGGCATTGGTTTACCATCGTGGGTGTCTGTGTACCGGAGCGTTAGGTTCACCATCACCACGGTGGGGTGTTTGTACCAGGGGCCTTAGGTTCTCCATCACCACCGTGGGGAGTGTGTGTACCAGGGGCGTTGGGTTCACCATCACCACCTTGGTAGTGTGTGTACCCAGGAGGGGTTGGGTTCACCATCACCACCGTAGGAGTGTGTACCAGGGAGCGTTAGAGTTCACCACCCAGTGGGAATGTGTGTTCCAGGGGCGTTAGGTTCACCACCGTCGGGTGGTGTGCCAGGGAGCGTTAGTTTCACCATCGTGGGTGTCTGTATGCCAAGGGCATTAGGTTCACCATCACCACAGTGGGAGTGTGTGTACCAGGGGCGTTGGAGTTTGCATCACCACCGTGGTGTTTTACCAGGCGTTGGTCACCTCCCCAATGGAGTGTTTGTACCAGGGCGTTAGGTTCACCATCGTGGGTGTCTGTGTACCAGGGGCTGTGGGTTGACCATCACCACCGTGGGAGTGTGAGTACCAGGGCGTTAGGTTCCCATCACCACCGTGGGAATGCTTGTGCAGGGCGTTAGGTTCACCATCACCACCGTGGGGGTGTGTGTACCAAAAGCGTTAGTTTCACTCAGTGGGGTGTGTGGCATACCAGGGGCGTTAGGTTCACCATCACCCCGTGGGAGTGTGTGTACCAGGAATTGGTGCTGTTTCACCATCGTGGGTGTCTGTGTGCCGGAAGCGTGGGTTCCATCACCACTGTGTGGTGTGTGCCAGGGGCGTTAGGCTCACCGTCACCACCGTGGGGGTGTGTACCACGGGCGTTAGGTACACCATCACCACCGTGGGAGGTGTGTCCCAAGGGCGGTTGGTTCACCATCACCACCGTGGGAATGTGTGTACCAGGAGCGTTAGGTTCACCATCACACCTTGGGAATTAATGTGTACCAGGGAGGGTTAGGTTCCATCACCACCGTGGGGGTGTGTGTACCAGAATGAGTTCACCATCACCCACCGTGGAGTGTGTGTACCAGGGGCCGTTAGAGTTCCTCCCGCCATGGAGTGTGTGTACCAGGGAGCGTTGGGTTCACCATCACCATGTGGGGTGTGTGTACCAGGGAGCGTTAGGTTCACCATCACCACCCATGGGGAGTGTGTTCAATGGGCGTTGGGTTCACCGTCACCACCGTGGGAGTGTCACCCAGGGGCATTAGGCTCACCTCACCTGGGGTGTGTGTACCAGGGTGTTAGTTTCACCATCGTGGGTGTCTGTGTACAGGGGGCGTTAGGTTCACCATCACCACCAGAGTGTGTGCACCAGGGAGCGTTGGTTCACCATCACACCGTGGGGTGTGGCACGGGAGCGTTAGGTTCACCACCGCAAGTGGGGTGTTGTGTACCAGGGACGTTAGGGTCACCATCACACCGTGAGGTGTGTGTACCAGGACGTTAGGTTTCACCATCACCTGCCGTGGATTGTATTCCAGGAGTTGGTTTCACCATCGTGGGTGGTCTGTGTGCGGAGCTTGGGTTGTCACCACACGTGGGGTGAGTGTAAGGGCGTTGGGTTCACCATCACCACCGTGGGAGTGTGTGTGCCAGGGGCGTTAGGTTCTACATCACCACCGTGGGGTGTGTGTGCAGGGGAGCGTTAGGTTCACATCACCTGTGGGTGTGTGTACCAGGGGCGTTAGGTTTCACCGTCACCACCTGTGGTGTGTGTACCAGAGTTGGTTCACCATCACCACCGTGGAGTGTTGTACCAGGGAGCGTTAGGTTCACCACAGTGGGATTGTTGTACCAGGGGCGTTGGGTTCACCACCGTGGGAGTGTGTGTGACCAGGAGCGTTAGTTTCACCATCGTGGGTGTCTGTGTACCAGGGCTTTGGGTTCACCATCACCACCGTGGGGTGTGTGTACCAGGGAGCGTGGGTTCACCATCACCACCGTGGGAGTGTGTGTACCAGGGTGTTGGTTCACCATCACCACCGTGGGAGTGTTTGTACCAGGAGGGTTAGGTTCACCATCACCACCGTAGGAGTGTGTGTGCAGAGCGTTAGGTTCACCACCAGTGGGGTGTGTGTACTGCAGGGGCATTAGGTTCACCACCGTGGGGGTCTGTGTGCCAGGGAGCGTTAGGTTCACCATCACCACCGTGGGGAGTGTGTGTACCAGGGGCGTTAGGTTCACCATCCGCTGGTAGTGTGTGTACCAGGGTTTAGGTTCACCATCACCACCGTGGGGTGTGTGTGTACTGGGGAGGGTTAGGTTCACCGTCACCACCGTGGGGTGTGTGTGGGGCGGTGGGTTCACCATCACCACCGTGGGAGTGTGTGTACCACAGGCAGTGGTCACCATCACCATCAGGTGGCAATTGCATGTTAGGTTCACCATCACCACCGTGGGGAGTGTGTGTACCAGGGAGTTAGGTTCACCACCGTGGGAGTGTGGTGTACCAGGAGCTAGGTTCACCAATGTGCAGTGTGTGTACCAGGAGCGTTAGGTTCACCATCACCATCATGGGTGTCTGTGTACCAGGGGGCTTAAGGTTGACCATCACCACCGTGGGAGTGGTACCAGGGCGGGTTTCCACCGTCACCACCGTTGAAGTGTGTGTACCAGGGAGTGTTAGGTTCACCATCACCACCGTGGCAGTGTGTGTACCAGGGAGCTTTAGTTTCACAATCACCACCGTGGGAGTGTGTGTACCAGGGAGCGTTAGGGTCACCATCGTGGGTGTCTGTGTACTAGGGAGCTTTAGGTTAACCATCACCACCGTGGGAGTGAGTACCAAGGAGCGTTAGGTTCACCATCACCACCGTAGGAGTGCGTGTACCAGGGAGCGTTAGTTTCACCATCACCAGCGTGGGAGTGTGTGTACCAGGGAGCGTTAGGTTCACCATCACCACAGTGGGAATGTGTGTACCAGGGAGAGTTAGGGTCACCATCACCATCGTGGGAGTGTGTGTACCAAGGAGCGTTAGGTTCACCGCCGTGGGAGTGTGTGTACCAAGGGGCGTTAGGTTCACCGCAGTGGGAGTGTGTGTACTAGGGAGTGTTAGGTTCACCATCACCCCATTGGGAGTGTGTGTACCAGGGAGTGTTAGTTTCATCATCGTGGGTGTCTATGTACAAGGGAGCGTTAGGTTCACCATCACCACTGTGTGAGTGTGTGTACCAGGGAGCGTTAGGTTCACCGTCACCACCGTGGGAGTGTGTGTACCAAGGAGAGTTAGGTACACCATCACCACCGTGGGAGTGTGTGTACCAGGGAGTGTTAGGTTCACCATCACCCCCGTGGGAGTGTGTGTACCAGGGAGCATTAGGTTCACCATCACCACCGTGGAAGTGTGTGTTCAATGGAGCGTTAGGTTCACCGTCACCAACGTGAGAGTGTGTGTACCAGGGAGCGTTAGGTTCACTATCACCACCTTGGGAGTGTGTGTAACAGGGAGATTTAGGGTCACCATCACCATCGTGGGAGTGTGTGTACCAGGGAGCGATAAGTTCTCCGCCGTGGCAGTGTGTGTACCAGGGAGCGTTAGGTTCACCGCAGTGGGAGTGTGTATACCAGGGAGCGTTAGGTGCACCATCACCACCGTTGGAGTGTGTGTACCAGTGAGTGTTAGTTTCACCATCGTGGGTGTCTGAGTACCAGGGAGCGTTAGGTTCACCATCACCACCGAGGGAGTGTGTGCACGAGGGAGCTTTAGGTTCACCGTCACCACCATAGGAGTGTCTGTACCAGGGAGCGTTAGTTTCATCATCACCACCGTGGGAGTGTGTACCAGAGACCGTTAGGGTCATCTCCACCACCGTGGGAGTGTGTGTACCAGGGAGCGTTAGGTTCACCATCACCACCGTGGGAATGTGTGTACAAGGGAGCGTTAGGTTCACCATCGTGGGTGTCTGTGTACCAGGGAGCTTTAGGTTGACCATCACCACCGTGGGAGTGAGTACCAAGGAGCGTTAGATTCACCATCAACACCGTGGGAGTGCGTGTACCAGGAAGCGTAAGTTTCACCATCGCCAGCGTGGGAGTGTGTGTACCAGGGAGCATTAGGTTCACGATCACCATCGTGGGAGGGTGTGTACCAGGAAGCGTTATGTTCACCATCACCACTGTGGGAATGTGTGTACCAGGGAGCGTTAGGTTCACCACCGTGGGAGTGTGTGTGTACCAGGGAGCATTAGGTTCACCCCCCGTGGGAGTGTGTGGCCTGCCAGGGGAGCGTGGGTTCACCACCGTGGAGTGTGTGTGTGCCGGTGGGTTCACCACCGTGGTGTGTGTACCGGAGCATTAGGTTCACCATCACCACCGTGGGAGTGTGTGTACCAGGGAGCGTTAGGTTCACCGTCACCACCGTGGGAGTGTGTGTACCAGACAGCGTTAGGTTCACCATCACTACCGTGGGAGTGTGTGTACCAGGGAGTGTTAGGTTCAAAATCACCACCGAGGGAGTGTGTGTACCAGGGAGTGTTTGGTTCACCATCCTGGGTGTCTGTGTGCCAGGGAGCATTAGGTCCACCATCACCACCGTGGGAGTGTGTGTACCAGGGATTGTTAGGTTCACCGTCACCACCAGGGAGTGTGTGTACCGGGGAGCGTTAGGTTCACCAACACCACCGTGGGAGTGTGTGTACCAGGGAGCGTGGGTTCACCATCACCACCGTGTGGGTGTGTACCAGGAAGCGTTAGTTTCACCATCACCACCGTGGGAGTGCGTGTACCAGAGAGGGTTAGCTTCACCATCACCACCATGGGAGTGTGTGTACCATGAAACGTTTGGTTCACCATCACCACCTTGGGAGTGTGTGTACCAGGGAGCGTTAGGCTCACCATCACCACCGTGGGAGTGTGTGTACCAGATAGCGTTAGGTTCACCATCACCACCGTGGGAGTGTGTGTACCAAGGAGCGTTAGGTTCCCCATCACCACCGTGGGAGTGTGTGTACCAGGGATTGTTAGGTTCACTATCACCACCGTGGGAGTGTGTGTACTAGGGAGCGTTAGGTTCCCCATCACCACCGTGGGAGTGTGTGTACCAGGGAGCGTTATGTTCACCATCACCATCGTAGGAGTGTGTGTACGAGGAAGTGTTAGGTTCACCATCACCACCGTGGGAGTGTGTGTACCACGGAGTGTTAGGTTCACCATCGTGGGTGTCTGTGTGCCAGGGAGCGTTAGGTTTACCATCACCCCCGTGGGAGTGTGTGTACCAGGGAGCGTTAGGTTCACCGTCACCACCGTGGGACTGTGTGTACAATGGAGCGTTAGGTTCACCTTCACCAACGTGGGAGTGTGTGTACGAGGGAGCTTTAGGTTCACCTTCACCACCGTGGCAGTGTGTGTACCAGGTAGCGTTAGGTTCACCATCACCACCATGAAAGTGTGTGCACCAGGGAGCGTTAGGTTCACCATCACCACCGTGGGAGTGTGTACCAGGGAGCATTAGGTTCATCATCACCACTGTGGGAGTGTGTGTACCAGGCAGCGTTAGGTTCACCATCACCAACGTGGGAGTGTGTGTACCAGGGAGCGTTAGGGTCACCATCACCATCGTAGGAGTGTGTGTATAAGGGAGCGTTAGGTTCACCATCACCATCGTGGGTGTCTGTGTGCCAGGGAGAGTTAGGTTTGCCATCACCCCCGTGGGAATGTGTGTACCAGCGAGCGTTAGTTTCACTGTCACCACCGTGGGAGTGCGTGTACCAGGGAGCGTTAGGTTCACCATCACCACCGTGGGAGTGTCTGTACCAGGTTGCATTAGGATCACCATCACCACCGTGGGAGTGTGTGTGTACCAGGGAGCGAGATTACCGTGACCACCGTGGGAGGCAAGCAGGAGCATAGGGTTCACCATCACCACCGTGAGAGTGTGTACCAGGGAGTGTTAGGTTCACCATCACCACCGTGGGAGTGTGTGTGTACCAGGGAGCGTTAGGTTCACTGCCGTGAGAGTGTGTGACAGGGAGCGTAGGTTCACCGCTGTAGTGTACTAGGGAGGTTCACCAGAGCACCGGAGGTAACAAGGAGCGTTAGTTCATCACCGTGGGAGTGAGTACCAAGGAGCAGGTTCACCATCACCACCATGGGAGTGTGTACCAGGGAGCATTAGTTTCACCATCACCAGCTGGGAGTATGTGTACCAGGGAGCGTTAGGTTTACCATCACCACTGGGAGTGTGTGTTCAGGGAGTTTAGGGTCACTGTCACCACTGTGGAGTGTACCAGGAGCGTTAGGTTCACCATCACCATCGTGGGAGTGCACCAGGAGGTTCACCTCACCCCGTGGGAGTGTGTGTACCAGGAGTGTTAGTTTCACCATCGTGGGGTGTCTGTGTACCAGGGAGCTTAGGTTCACCATCACCACTGTGGGAGTGTGTGTACCAGGGAGCGTTAGGTTCACCGTCACCACCGTTGAAGTGTGTGTACCAGGAGTGTTAGGTTCACCATCACCACCGTGGCAGTGTGTGTACCAGGGAGCTAGTTTCACAACACCGTGGGGAGTGTGTGTACCAGGGAGCGTAAGGGTCACCATCGTGGGTGTCTGTGTACTAGGAGCTTAGGTTAACCATCACCACCGTGGGAGTGTGAGTACCAAGGAGCGTTAGGTTCACCATCACCGAGTGCGTGCAGGTACCAGGAGCTAGTTTTACCATCACCAGCGTGGGAGTGTGTGTACCAGGGAGTTATGGTTCACCATCACCACAGTGGGAATGTGTGTACCAGGGAGAGTTAGGGTCACCATCACCATCGTGGGAGGTGTGTGTACCAGGGAGCGTTAGTCTAACGCCGTGGGAGGTGTGTACCAAGGAAGGTTCATCACAGTGGGAGTGCATGCACGAGGGAGCGTTAGGTTCACCAACGTGGGAGTGTGTGTACCAGGGCGTGTTAGTTTCACCATCGTGGTGTCTATGTACCAGGGAGCGTTAGGTTCACCATCACCACTGTGTGAGTGTGTGTACCAGGAGCGTGGTTCACCGTCACCACCTGGGAGTGTGTACTAGATCGAGCGTTAGGTACACCATCACCACTGGGAGTGTGTACCAGGGAGTGTTAGGTTCACCATCAGCACCGTGGGAGTGTAAGAACAGGGAGCGTTAGGTTTCACCAATGAGTGTGTGTACCAGGAGCATTAGGTTCACCATCACCACCGTGGGAGTGTGTGTTCAATGGAACGTTAAGTTCACCGTCACCACCGTGGGAGGTGTACCAGGGAGCGTTAGGTTCACCATCACCACCTTGGGAGTGTGTGTGTACCAGGGAGATTTAGGGTCACCATCACCATCGTGGGAGTGTGTGTATCAGGAGTTAAGTTCTCCGCCGTGGGAGGTGTGTGTACCAGGGAGCGTTAGGTTCACCATCACCACCGTGGGAGTGTGTGTACCAGGGAGTGTTAGGGTTCACCATCGTGGGTGCTGTGTACCAGGGCGTTAGGTTCACCATCACCATCGAGGAAGTGTGTGCACGAGGGAGCGTTAGGTTCACCGTCACCACCATAGGAGTGTGTGTGTACCAGGAGCATTATTTCACCATCACCACCGTGGGAGGTACCAGGACTGTTAGTATCTCTCACCACCGTGGGAGTGTGTGTACCAGAGCGTTAGGTCTCACCATCACCGCCGGGAGTGTGTACCAGGGAGTTAGGTTCAACATCGTGGGTGTCTGTGTACCAGGGAGTTTAGGTTGACCATCACCACCGTGGGAGTGAGTACCAAGGAGCGTTAGGTTCACCATCACCACCGGGGAGTGCCTCTGCCAGGGAGCGTTAATTACCATCTCCAGCGTGGGAGTGTGTGTAAAAGGGAGCATTAGGTTCACGATCACCAACGTGGGAGGGTGTGTACCAGTAAGCGTTAGGTTCACCACCGTGGGAGTGTGTGTGTTACCACGGAGCATTAGGTTCACCACCGTGAGTGTGTGTACCAGGGAGTGTGAGGTTCACTGGAGTGTGTGTACCAGGAAATACTAGGTTCACCACTGTGAGTGTGTGTACCAGAGAGCATTATGTTCACTCATCTACACCATGGGTGTGTGTGTAAGAAGGAGCATTAGGTTCACCATCACCACCGTGGGAGTGTGTACCAGGAGCGTTAGGTTCACCGTCACCACCCTGGGAGGTGTGTACCAACCGTTAGGTGCACCATCACCACCCAGTGAGTGAAATGCAGGGATAGGGTTCATCATCACCATCGTGGCAGTGTGTGTTCAAGGGAGGTTAGGTTCACCATCACCACCATGGGGAGGTGCCAGGGACCGTCAGGTTCACCATCACCACCGGGGAATGTGTATACAGAGATAGGGGTCACCGTCACCACCGTAGAGAGTGTGTGAGCAGCAGTCACCATCACCACCGTGGGAGGTACCACGGAGGGTTTATCCTTCACCACTGTGGGAGTGAGTGTACCAGGGAGCGTTAGGTTCACTGCAGTGGGAGGTGTGTGTACCAGGAGCATGGGGTTCACCATCACCCCCGTGGGAGGTGTACATGGTGTTAGGTTCACCATCGTGGTCTGTACCAGGGAGCGTTAGGTTCACCATCACCACAGTGGGAGTGTGTGTACGAGGGAGCAGTAAGCTTCACCGTCACCACCGTAGGAGTGTGTGTACCAGGGAGTGTTAGTTTCACCATCACCACCGTGGGGAGTGTGTACCACGGAGCGTTAGGGTCATCTTCACCACCGTGGGAGTGAGGTACCAGGGAGCGTTAGGTTCACCATCACCACCGTGGGAGTGTGTACCAGGGAGCATTAGGTTCACCATCGGGTGTCTCTGTACCAGGGAGCTTTAGGGTTCACCATCACCACCTTGGGAGTGTGTGTACCAGGAGCGTTGGCTTACCATCACAACCGTGGGAGTGTGTACCAGGGTGTTAGGTTCACCGTCACCACCGTGGGGTGTGTGTACCAGGGAGTGTTCACCATCACCACTGGAAGTGTGTGTACCAGGAGGTTAGGTTCACCATCGTGGGTGTCTGTGTGCCAGGAGAGTTAGGCTCACCATCACCACCGTGGGAGTGTGTGTACCAGAGTCTTGGGTCACCATCACCACTGTAGAGTGTGTTTACCTGGGAGTGTAAGGTTCACCATCGTGGGGTGTTCAAGAGCAGTAGGGGTTTACCATCACCACCGTGGGAGGTACCAGGAGCGTGGTTCACCATCACCCCGTGGGAGTGTGTGGACCAGGAGTGTTAGGTTCACCATCACCACCTGGGAGTGTTTGTACCAGGGAGTAGCAGTCACCATCGTGGGTGCTGTGTGCTAGGAGCGTTAGATTCACCATCACCACCGTGGGAGTGTATGTACCAGGAGCTGTAGGTTCACAACCACCATCGGTGGTGTGTACCAGGAAGCGTGGTTTCATCACCACTGTGGGTGTGTGTGTACCACATAGTTAGTTCACCATCACCACCGTGGGAGTGTGTGTAAAGGAGCGTTAGGTTCACCATCACCACAGTGGGAGGTGTACCAGGAGCGTTAGGTTCACCGTCACCACCATGGGAGTGCGTGTAACATGGAGCGTTAGGTTCACCTCACCGTGGGAGTGTGTGTACCAGGAAGCGTTATTTCACCATCACCACCGTGGGAGTGTGTGTACCAGGGAGCGTCAGGTACACCATCACCACCATGGGGAGTGTGTGTGCCAGGGACTCAGGTTCACTACACCACCGTGGGAATGTGTATACGAGGGAGAGTTAGGGTCACCGTCACCACCGTTAGGAGTGTGTGTACCAGGGAGTAGTTAGTTTCACCATCACCACTGTGGAGGTACCACAGGTGGTTAGGGTTCACCATCACCACCGTGGGAGTGAGTGTACCAGGGAGCGTTAGGTTCACCACCGTGGGAGTGTGTGTGTGTACCAGGAGCATAGGGTTCACCATCGGAGGTGTGTGTACCAGGGAGCATTAGGTTCATCACCACC
>NW_024727477.1:0-10000 GCF_018991925.1 Homarus americanus
GTGGCGTTGTGGTGGGAACTTTATTATGCTTTACTGATAAATTAACGTAGACGTTTATTAAGAAAGTATGCGCCAGACAAGTTTTCTTTTTTTGTAGTAAAAGAAATAAAAAGTGAATGCTCTCTCTCTCTCTCTCTCTCTCTCTCTCTCTCTCTCTCTCTCTCTCTCTCTCTCTCTCTCTCTCTCTCTCTCTCTCTCTCTCTCTCTCTCTCCCTGTACGGTAAAGGGGTTGGACACGTAGAATAAATTTGGCCAAGCAATTTATATTTTGATACCCCTCTACCTTATTCCTCCCTTCTTCCTCCCTCTACCTTCCTTCTCCCTTCTTCCTCCCCTCTACCTTCCTTCTCCTTCTCCGTCCCTCTACCTTCCTTCTCCTTCTTCCTCCCTCTACCTTCCTTCTCCCTTCTTCCTCCCTCTACCGTCCTTCTCCTTCTTCCCTCCTTTACCTTCCTTCTCCCTTCTCCTCTACCTTCCTTCTCCCTTCTTCCTCCCTTTACCTTTCTTCTCCCTTCTTCCTCCCTTCTTCCTCCTTCCTTTCTTCTCTTCTTCTCCTCTACCTTCCTTCTCCTTCTTCCTCCTTCCTTCCTTCTCATCTTCCCTCCTTCCACCTTTCTTCTCTTATTTCTCCTTTCTTCTCCTTTTTATCTTCTCTTCCTCCCTCTACCTTCCTTCTCCCTTCTCCGCTCTCTTCCTTTCTCCTTCTCGTCCTCTCTTTCTTCCTCTTCATTCTTCTTCTTCCTTATTTCCTCCCTTCTTCTTTCTTTCTTCCTTCTTCCTCTTACCTTTCTTCCTCCCTTCTTCCTCCCTTCTTCCTCCTTTACCTTTCTTCTCCTCTTTTCCCCCACCTTCCTTCCTTCTTCCTCCCTTCCTTCCTTCTCCCTTCTTCCTCCTTTACCTTTTCTTCTCCTTCTTCCCTCCTTTACCTTCCTTCTCCTTCTTCCTCCTTTACCTTTCTTCTCCTTCTTCCTCCCTTTACCTTCCTTCTCCCTTCTCCGTCCCTCTACCTTCTCCCTTCTCCGTCCCTCTACCTTCCTTCTCCCTTCTTCCTTCCTTTTCCTTCATTCTCCTTCTTCCTCCTTCCCCTCCTTTACCTTTCTTCCTTCTTCCTCCCTTTACCTTCCTTCTCCCTTCTTCCCTCCTTCTTCCTTCTCCCTTCTTCCTCCTTACCTTCCTTCTCCTTCTTCCTCCCTTTACCTTCCTTCTCCTTCCTCCCTCTACCTCCTTTACCTTTCCTTCTCCCTTCTTCCTCCTTTACCTTCCTTCTCCCTTCTTCCTCCCTTTACCTTCCTTCTCCTTCTTCCTCCTTCCTTTCTTCTCCCTTCTTCCTCCTTCCTTCCTTCTCCCTTCTTCCTCCTTTACCTTTCTTCTCCCTTCTTCCTCCCTCTACCTTCCTTCTCCCTTCTCCGTCCCTCTACCTTCCTCCCTTCTCCGTCCTCTACCTTCCTTCTCCCTTCTTCCTTCCTTTTCCTTCATTCTCCTTCTTCCTCCTTCTTCCTCCTTTACCTTTCTTCTCCTTCTTCCTCCCTTTACCTTCCTTCTCCTTCTTCCTCCCCTCTACCGTCCTTCTCCCTTCTTCCTCCTTTACCTTCCTTCTCCCTTCTTCCTCCCTCCCTTCCTTCTCCTTCTTCCTCCTTCACCTTTCTTCTCCTTCTTCCTCCCTTCTTCCTCCTTCTTCCTCCTTCTTCCTCCCTTTACCTTTCTTCTCTCCTTCTTCTCCCTTACCTTCCTTCTCCTTCTTCCTCCCTTTACCTTCCTTCTCCTTCTTCCTCCCTTTACCTTTCTTCTCCCTTCTTCCTCCTTTACCTTCATTCTCCTTCTTCCTCCTTTACCTTTCTTCTCCTTTCCTCCTCTACTTCCTTCTCCCTTCTCCGTCCCTCTACCTTCCTCCCTTCTCCGTCCCTCTACCTTCCTTCTCCCTTCTTCCTTCCTTTCCTTCATTCTCCCTTCCTCCTTCTTCCTCCTTTACCTTTCTTCTCCTTCTTCCTCCTTACCTTCCTTCTCCTTCTTCCTCCTTACCTTCCTTCTCCTTCTTCCTCCCTTTACCTTCCTTCTCCTTCCTCCCCCTCTACCTCCCTTCCCTTTCTCCTTCTTCCTCCCTTCACCTTCCTTCTCCTTCTTCCTCCCCTTTACCTTCCTTCTCCCTTCTTCCTCCCTTCCACCTTCCTTCTCCTTCTTCCTCCTTTACCTTCCTTCTCCCTTCTTCCTCCCTCTACCTTCCTTCTCCCTTCTTCCTCCTTACCTTCCTTCTCCCTTCCTCGTCCCTCTTACCTTCCTTCTCCTTCTTCCTCCTTACCTTCCTTCTCCTTCTTCCTCCTCTACCTTCCTTCTCCCTTCTTCCTCCTTTACCTTCCTTCTCCTTCTTCCTCCTTTACCTTCCTTCTCCTTCTTCCTCCTTTACCTTCCTTCTCTTCCTCCCTTTACCTTCCTTCTCCTTCTTCCTCCTTTACCTTCCTTCTCCCTTCTTCCTCCTCTCTCTTCCTTCTCCTTCTCGTCCTCACCTTCCTTCTCCCTTCTTCCTCCCTTTACCTTTCTTCTCCCTTTCCTCCCTCTACCTTCCTTCTCCCTTCTCCGTCCCTCTACCTTCCTTCCTTCTTCCTCCTCTACCTTCCTTCTCCTTCTTCCTCCTCTACCTTCCCTTCTCCCTTCTTCCTCCCTTTACCTTCCTTCTCCCTTCTTCCTCCCTCTACCTTCCTTCTCCCTTCTTCCTCCCTCTACCTTCCTTCCTTCCTTCCTTTACCTTCCTTCTCCCTTCTTCCTCCTTACCTTCCTTCTCCCTTCTCCGTCCCCCTTCCTTCTCCCTTCTTCCTCCCTCTACCTTCCTTCTCCCTTCTTCCTCCCCTCTACCTTCCTTCTCCCTTCTTCCTCCCTTTTTCCTTCTCCCTTCTTCTCCCTCTACCTTCCTTCTCCTTCTTCCTCCCTCCTTTCCTTCTCCCTTCTTCCTCCTTTTACCTTCCTTCTCCCTTCTTCCTCCCTTTCCTTCCTTCTCCTTCTTCCTCCCTTTACCTTCCTTCTCCTTCTTCCTCCCTTTACCTTCCTTCTCCCTTCTTCTCCTTTACCTTCCTTCCCTTCTTCCTCCTTTACCTTCCTTCTCCTTCTTCCTCCCTCTACCTTCCTTCTCCCTTCTCCGTCCCTCTACCTTCTTCTCCCTTCTTCCTCCTTTACCTTTCTTCTCCTTCTTCCTCCCTCTACCTTCCTTCTCCTTCTCCGTCCCTCTTCCTTCCCTTCTCCCTTCTTCCTCCCTCTACCTTCCTTCTCCTTCTTCCCTCTCTACCTTCCTTCTCCTTCTTCCTCCCTTTACCTTCCTTCTCCCTTCTTCCTCCCTCTTCCTTCTTCTCCTTCTTCCTCCTCTACCTTCCTTCCCTTCTTCCTCCTTTACCTTCCTTCTCCTTCTTCCTCCCTTTACCTTCCTTCCTTCTCCGTCCCTTCCTTCCTTCTCCTTCTTCCTCCCCTACCTTCCTTCTCCTTCTTTCTTCCTCCCTCTCCGTCCTTCTCCCTCTTCCCTCCTTTACTTACCGTACCTCTTCCATCATACCCTTCCCTCTACTCCCCACCCCCCCCTCCACATCATCTCCTTCTCCCCTCTCACATCCTCGCCCTCTTCTCCCCTCCCCCATCTCACCCACCTCCATTTGCCCTCCTCCTTCCCTCTCCTTTGATATCTTCTTCCCCTTTACCCTTCCCCTTCCCCTTCCCTTCCTTTTCTCCCCTCCTTTCCCCTCCCCTCTCCCCTCCCCTCTCCCTCCCCTCAGTAAGGTTCTCAGCACAAGACCAGGGGTGACGGTAATGGTGTTGAAATACAAGGGAGTGCTGGGCTCCTGGGAGTTTACCGGACTTGGGGGAGTGAGGGAGTATGCAACCTGGGAGTTTACCTGGACTTGGGGAGTGAGGAGTACCTAGACCTGGGGTTTACCTGGACTTGGGGAGTAGAGTACCTGAACCTGGGGAGTTTACCTGGACTTGGGGGTAGGGGAGCTACCTAGACCTGGGGTTTACCTGGACTTGGGGGTAGGGGTACCTGGACCTGGGGTTTACCTGGACTTGGGGGTAGAGTGCCTAGACCTGGGAGTTTACCTGGACTTGGGGGTAGGGGAGTGCCTAGACTGGGGGTTTACCTGGACTTGGGGGTGGGGGGTACCTGAACCTGGGGGTTTACCTGGACTTGGGGTGGGGGGTACCTAGACCTGGGGAGTTTACCTGGACTTGGGGGTGGGGGGAGTACCTGAACCTGGGGTTTGCCTGGACTTGGGGGAGTGAGTACCTAGACCTGGGGAGTTTCCTGGACTTGGGGGTGGGGTACCTGGACCTGGGGTTTACCTGGACTTGGGGTAGGGGTGCCTGGGAGTTTACCTGGACTTGGGGGTGAGGGAGTACCTAGACCTGGGGTTTACGGACTTGGGGGTGGGGGAGTGCCTGGACCTGGGTTTACCTGGACTTGGGGTGGGGAGTACTGCCTGGGGGTTTACCTGGACTTGGGGAGTGGGGGTACCTGAACCTGGGGTTTACCTGGACGGGGTGGGGGCACCTGGGGGGTTTCCTGGACTTGGGTGGGGGGTACTAGACCTGGGGGTTTACTTGGACTTGGGGTGTGGGGGTATAGCCTGAGAATGGGGTGTGTGTGGAGAATACCTATCCTGCATTACTCCCTTCCTGCTCACCTTACTACCACCTCCTCCTCCCCTCCTCTTCCCCTCCTCCTCTTCCCCTCCTCCTCCTCCTCTTCCCCTCTTCCCCCTCCTCTTTTGTCTTCGTGTCTCCTTATCCACTCCATGAAGAGAGGGGGTGGGAGGTCGTGGGGAGGGAGGTGAGAGGGTGGAGAGGGAGGGAGGTGAGGGGAGGTAGAGGTAGGGGAGGTAGATGAGAGGTGGAGAGGAGGGAGGTGAAGGAGGGAGGTGAGTAGGAGGTGAGGAGGGAGGTGGAGGTGGGAGAGAGGGAGGTGAGGAGGTGAGTGAGAGGTGGGAGAGGAGGGAGGAGGAGAGAGAATGGAGAGGAGGAGGTGAAGAGTGGAGAGAATGAAGAATGAGTGGGAGGGAGGAGTGAGAGGAGTGGGTCGAGGAGGTAGAGGAGGTGGAGAGGGGAGGTGGAGAGGAGGGAGGAGGAGGTGAGAGGTGGAGAGAGGTGGGGAAGGAGGAGGAGGTGAGGTGGGGAGTAAGGAAGGGGTTGGAGATGAGAGGAGGTGGGGAGGGAGAGAAGGTGGGTGGGGAGGAGGAGGAGAGATGAGAGAGGAGGAGGGTAGAGGTGAGGGAGGGTAGAGAGGGTGAGGAAGTGAGACAGGCAGATAATAATCAGTAGTCATCCTACTAACGTTATGGCCAGGCCAGGTGAGATTTGTGTTCGTAATGGATTGAGGTTTTGTCGTGTGTGTGTGTGTGTGTGTGTGTGTGTGTGTGTGTGTGTGTGTGTGTGTGTAAACATTATTATCCCCGAGCTAGGGCGTCTCAATTTTCTCTCTCTCTCTCTCTCTCTCTCTCTCTCCAACAACTAAACATTACCGGTAACAGCTGTGACCTTGTGATGTAACCAGTGTAGGTTAGTGACTGGGTTAGGTTGGGTTGGGTTAGGTTAGGTTGGGTTGGGTTGGGTTGGGTTGGTGGGTGGGTTGTTAGGTTGGGTTGGGTTAGGTTAGAGTTGGGTTGGAGTTGGGTTGGGTTGGGTTAGGTTGGGTTAGGTTAGGAGTAGGTTGGAGTTGGATTGGGTTGGGTTGGAGTTGGGTTGGGTTAGGTTAGGTTGGGTTGGGTTGGGTTAGGTTGGGTTGGGTTGGGTTGGGTTAGGTTGGGTTGGGTTGAGGTTAGGTTGGGTTGGGTTAGGGTGGGTTAAGTTAGGTTGAGGTTGGGTTGGGTTGGGTTGGGTTAGGTTGGGTTGGGTTAGGGTAGAGTTAGGTTAGGTTAGGTTGGGTTGGGTTGGGTTGGTTAGGTTGGTTAGAGGTTGGGTTGGGTTGGGTGGGTTGGGTTAGGTTGGGTTGGGTTGGGTTGGGTTGGGTTGGGTTGGGTTGGTTGGGTTGGGTTAGGTTGGGTTAGGTTAGGTTGGGTTGGGTTGGTTGGGTTAGGTTGGGTTAGGTTAGGTTGGGTTAGGTTGGAGTTGGGTTGGGTTGGGTTGGGTTAGGTTGGGTTAGGTTAGGTTGGGTTAGGTTGGGTTAGGTTGGGTTGGGATTGGGTTGGGTTGGGTTGGTTTGGGTTGGTTTGGGTTAGGTTGGGTTGGGTTGGGTTGGGTTGGGTTGGGTTGGGTTAGGTTGGGTTGGGTGGGTTGGGTTAGGTTAGGTTGGGTTAGGTTAGGTTGGTTGGGTTAGGTTAGGTTAGTTTGATGTGTTGGGTTGACATGGTCTGTGAACACCTGAAGGCAGGACAAGGCCCTGTATCCCGTGTCTGCCTCCTAGGACATGGTTAGGACACATACCACCCTCCTAGGACACGGGTAGAGCACGTATTAACCTTTTGGAAACGGGTAGGACAAGCAGCACTCTTCTAGGGCACGTATGACCCTCCTGGGACACGCATTAGCCTCTTTGGACACGGAAGGACATGGTTAGGTGAGCCAGATCAGGTGTGGACTTGGCCAGGGTATGATGGTAGCCTTGACGACTCACACCTGTCGTTAATTACCTGTACCACCTGGCTCTGTAAAGCTCTAAATATGGAAAATTGAAAGAGAATTTATTATTATTATTATTAATGTTGTTGTTATTATTATTATTATTATTATTATTATTATTTTTTTTTTTATTATTATTATTATATATTGTTAATATTATTGATGTTATTATTGTTATTTTTATTTTTATTATTATTATTATTATTATTAATATTATTATTATTGATGTTATTATATTATTTTTATTATTATTATTATTATTTTTTTTATTATTATTATTAATATTATTATTATTATTATTATTATTGATGTTATTATTATTATTTTTATTATTATTATTATTTTTATTATTATTAATATATTATTATTATTATTATTATTATTATTTTTATTATTATTATTATTATTTTTATTATTTTTATTATGAGTATTATATTATTATTAATTATTATTATTATTATTATTATTATTATTATTATTATTATTGATGTTATTGTTATTTTTATTATTATATTATTTTATTATTATTATTTTATTATTATTATTATTATTATTATTATTATTATTATTATTATTATTATTATTATTACTATTATTATTATTATTATTATTTTATTATTATTATTATTATTATTATTATTATTATTATTATTATTATTATTATTATTATTATTATTGCTGCACGTTACATCCACACACACACACTGAATACATATAGAGAGTTAGAAGAAAAGGAATAAGAAGAGGCGATATTTACTGGAGAGTGAACAAGAGGATAAAGACGAAGACAGAGAGAAGTGATGACTGAGGGAGAAATGAAAATAAACAAACGTGATCTGGTGTTTGGATGGAGCGAGACACGAAGAGAGAGAGAGGGAGGAGAGAGAAGAGAGAAAGGAAAAAGGAAAGAGAGAAGAGGAGAGAGAAAGGGGATAGAGAGAGAAAAGCAAATTTCACGATCAACAAACAAACAAACACCTTCAATTATTAACCAATCACCTCAGACTAAACTAGGTGTTGGTGAGGTCAGGATAATTACCCCTAACTGTGACCCCAGTTTAACAAATAATTGACCTGATTATACCCGAACTAATTGACCAATGACCTTTAAATAACACTTGGGGAAGTGTGTGTGTGTGTGTGTGTATGTGTGTGTGTGTGTGTGTGTGTGTGTGTGTCGGTAGGGGAATTCCCTTGATCATTATGCGCTGGGTGTGGCGGGGGGTGGTGGTGAGGAGGGGGATTAGGACTCTCTCTCTCTCTCTCTCTCTCTCTCTCTCTTCTCTACCAAAAACACCTCACTCACCGAACAACATTCCTCCATCAGCTAAGTCAATACAGACGGGCATAATGAACCTGACCCCTACCTGTCCACCCCCCAAACTGACCCCTTCCTACCTATCATTCCCCACCCCCCTGTACCTCTTCCCCCACCCCTCCCTTCCTTCCCCCACCCCCCGTACCCTCCTTCCCCACCCCTACCCTTCCTTCCCCACCCCCTATTCTCCTTTCCCCCACCCCCGTACCCTCTTTCCCCACCCGTACCCTTCCTTCCCACCCCCGTACCCTTTTCCCACCCCTGCACCCCTCCTTCCCCTACCCCCCTTCCTATTACCCCCTTCCCCTACCTCCCTTCCCCTACTCTTCCCCTACCCCCCCCAACACAGGTAAATGGGAGCGTTAGAAGCATTAGGTCAGCGTGGAGGTCATTGCAGGTGTCCGTTTATTTACGTAATGCTGAATAATTTAGTGAGATAGGTGGGTGGGTGGGTGGGTGGGTTGGTGGGGTGACTGGGTTGGTGGGGTGGGTTGGGGTGAGGCGGGCCGGGCGGTGTAATTTTTAACCGTGATGTGTCTGTATGTAATGTAATAAATGTTTGTTTGTTTGTTTGTGTGTGTTTGTTAGGGGTATCATTGGGTTGGGTTGTTTGTTTGTTTGTTTGTTTGTGTGTTTGTTAGGGGTATCATTGGGTTGGGTTGTTTGTTTGTTTGTTTGTTTGTTTGTGTGTTTGTTAGGGTATCATTAGCTGGGTTGTTTGTTTGTGTGTTTGTTAGGGTATCATTGGGTTGGGTTGTTTGTTTGTTTGTTTGTTTGTTTGTGTGTTTGTTAGGTATCATTGGGTTGGGTTGTTTGTTTGTGTGTTTGTTAGGGGTATCATTGGGTTGGGTTGTTTGTTTGTTTGTTTGTTTGTTTGTGTGTTTGTTAGGGTATCATTGTTGGGTTGTTTGTTTGTTTGTTTGTGTGTGTGTTTGTTGGAGTATCATTGTTGGGTTGTTTGTTTGTTTGTTTGTTTGTTTGTGTGTGTTTGTTAGGGTATCATTGGTTGGGTTGTTTGTTTGTTTGTTTGTGTGTGTTTGTTAGGGGTAATTGGGTTGGGTTGTTTGTTTGTTTGTTTGTTTGTTTGTGTGTGTTTGTTAGGTACTGGGTTGGGTTGGGTTGTTTGTTTGTGTGTTTGTTAGTACTGGGTTGGGTTGTTTGTTTGTTTGTTTGTGTGTGTTTGTTAGGGTATCATTGTTGGGTTGTTTGTTTGTTTGTTTGTGTGTGTTTGTTAGGTATCATTGGGTTGGGTTTTTGTTTGTTTGTTTGTGTGTGTTTGTTAGGTATCATTGGGTTGGGTTGTTTGTTTGTTTGTTTGTGTGTGTTTGTTAGGTATCATTGTGTTGTTTGTTTGTTTGTTTGTGTGTGTTTGTTAGGGTATCATTGGGTTGGGTTGTTTGTTTGTTTGTTTGTGTGTGTTTGTTAGGTATCATTGGGTTGGGTTGTTTGTTTGTTTGTTTGTGTGTGTTTGTTAGGCATCATTGTTGGGTTGTTTGTTTTTGTTTGTCTTAATGTATGTTGTTGTTCTTGTTATTATTATTATTATTATTGTTATTATTATTATTATTATTATTATTATTAATGTAATGTTTTGTTTGTGTCTATTGCAGGTAAGTGGTAAGGGCTGTTGGTGAAGACTGTTGGTGAAGACTGTTGGTGAAGACTGTTGGTGAGGGATGTTGGTGAAGACTGTTGGTGAAGACTGTTGGTGAAGACTGTTGGTGAGGGATGTTGGTGAAGACTGTTGGTGAGGGATGTTGGTGAGTGGTGTTGGTGAAGACTGGTGAAGACTGTTGGTGAAGACTGTTGGTGAGGGATGTTGGTGAAGACTGTTGGTGAGGGATTAGTTGAGTGGTGTTGGTGAAGACTGTTGGTGAAGACTGGTGAAGACTGTTGGTGAAGACTGTTGGTGAGGGATGTTGGTGAAGACTGTTGGTGAGGGATGTTGGTGAGGTGTTGGTGAAGACTGTTGGTGAGGGCTGTTGGTGAAGACTGTTGGTGAGGGATGTTGGTGAGGGCTGTTGGTGAAGACTGTTGTGAAGACTGTTGGTGAAGACTGTTGTGAGGGATGTTGGTGAAGACTGTTGGTGAGGG
>NW_024727477.1:12500-32895 GCF_018991925.1 Homarus americanus
CCGGGCAGGGTGAAACTATGGCCAAGTTTCTTTACGCCATTTGTCTCTGTCTACCCAGCAGTAATTGGGGACCTGGATGTTATTCGTGTTCTGAGGTAATGGTTAGCCAGTGCAGTTGGCGAATGGTCCGATCTTCCCGACTATTCCTTGACACTGGGTCATGCAGCTCGTTAACTCAGGGTGTGGTAGTTGTATTGGCGACAGCTTCTACACCTTAAACACTGGGTCATGCAGCTCAACTCAGGGTGTGGTTGTTGTATTGGCGACAGCTTCTACACCTTAAACACTGGGTCATGCAGCTCGTTAACTCAGGGTGTGGTTGTTGTGTTGGCGACAGCTTACACCTTAAACACTGGGTCATGCAGCTTGTTAACTCAGGGTGTGGTTGTTGTGTTGGCGACAGCTTCTACACCTTAAACACTGGGTCATGCAGCCTGTTAACTCAGGGTGTGGTTGTTGTGTTGGCGACAGCTTCTACACCTTAAACACTGGGTCATGCAGCTCGTTAACTCAGGCTGTGGTTGTATTGGCGACAGCTTCTCACCTTAAACACTGGGTCATGCAGCTCGTTAACTCAGGGTGTGGTTGTTGTGTTGGCGACAGCTTCTACACCTTAAACACTGGGTCATGCAGCTCGTTAACTTAGGGTGTGTTGTTGTGTTGGCGACAGCTTCTACACCTTAAACACTGGGTCATGCAGCTCGTTAACTCAGGGTGTGGTTGTTGTGTTGGCGACAGCTTCTACACCTTAAACACTGTCATGCAGCTCGTTAACTCAGGCTGTGGTTGTTGTATTGGCGACAGCTTCTACACCTTAAACACTGGGTCATGCAGCTCGTTAACTCAGGGTGTGGTTGTTGTGTTGGCGACAGCTTCTACACCTTAAACACTGGGTCATGCAGCTCGTTAACTTAGGGGTGTGGTTGTTGTGGCGACAGCTTCTACACCTAAACACTGGTCATGCAGCTCGTTAACTCAGGGCGTGGTTGTTGTGTTGGCGACAGCTTCTACACCTTAAACACTGGGTCATGCAGCTCGTTAACTTAGGGTGTGGTTGTTGTGTTGGCGACAGCCTACACCTTAAACACTGGGTCATGCAGCTCGTTAACTCAGGGTGTGGTTGTTGTGTTGCCACAGCTTCTACCCAAACAAATTTACGCCTCGGTGGCCCTTTATGGCCATCCTCGTTACACGAGGGACATCCATTAATATGTACAGTATGTGTGTGTGTGGTACTCAGCTGTGGCTTCTTATCAAATGTTATCACCTTATCTCTTCCTGTGTTGTGTCAGCAGGTGGTGGTGATAGGGTTAATGGTGGTAGTGATTGTTGTTGGTAGGTGATGGTAGTTTTATAGTAGTGGCGATGGTGGTAGCAATAGTTGTAGTGGTGGTTGTGGTTGTTATAGTAGTGTTCAAGTAACTCTCTCTCAATATCTATATATCTACCTACCTATCTATCTATATCCATCCATCTATATCAATCTTTCTATCCATCCATCCATCTATCCTCCCCCTCCGAGGCAGGAGTCTCCCACGGCCGCTGCTCAAATATTGATAACAACCGGCGGAAGGGTAATGGGAGGCTGCTGTGTACCCCATAACGGCGGCGTACCCCATGATGCTGCCATACCCCATAACGGTCTAGTGTACCCCATGATGCCCCATACCCCATAATGATGGCTAGTGTACCCCCATGATGCTCCCATACCCCATAACGGCGGCGTACCCCATGATGCTGCCATACCCCATAATGATGGCTAGTGTACCCCCATGATGCTCCCATACCCCCATAACGGCGGCTAGTGTACCCCCATGATGCTCCCATACCCCCATAACGGTGGCTAGTGTACCCCCATGATGCTCCCATACCCCCATAACGGTGGCTAGTGTACCCCCATGATGCTGCCATACCCCCATAACGGTGGCAGTGTACCCCATGATGCCATACCCCCATAACGGTGGCTAGTGTACCCCATGATGCCCCATACCCCCATAACGGTGGCTAGTGTACCCCATGATGCTGCCATACCCCCATAACGGTGGCGAGTGTACCCCATGATGCTGCCATACCCATAACGGTGACTAGTGTACCCCATGATGCCCCATACCCCATAACGGTGACTAGTGTACCCCATGATGCTCCCATACCCCCATAACGGTGGCTAGTGTACCCATGATGCTCCCATACCCCCATAACGGTGGCGAGTGTACCCCATGATGCTGCCATACCCCATAACGGCGAGGTACCCCATGATGCTGCCATACCCCATAACGGTGACTACCCCATGATGCTCCCATACCCCCATAACGGTGACTAGTGTACCCCATGATGCTCCCATACCCCATAACGGTGACTAGTGTACCCCATGATGCCCCATACCCCCATAACGGCGGCTAGTGTACCCCCATGATGCTCCCATACCCCATAACGGTGGCGAGTGTACCCCATGATGCTGCCATACCCATAACGGTGGCGAGTGTACCCATGATGCTCCCATACCCCCATAACGGTGGCTAGTGTACCCCATGATGCTCCCATACCCCATAACGGTGGCGAGTGTACCCCATGATGCTCCCATACCCCCCATAACGGTGGCTAGTGTACCCCCATGATGCTCCCATACCCCCATAACGGTGGCTAGTGTACCCCCATGATGCTCCTCCCATACCCCCATAATGATGGCTAGTGTACCCCATGATGCTCCCATACCCCCATAACGGTGGCTAGTGTACCCCATGATGCTCCCATACCCCATAACGGTGGCTAGTGTACCCCCATGATGCTCCCATACCCCATAACGGTGGCTAGTGTACCCCATGATGCTCCCTACCCCCATAACGGTGGCTAGTGTACCCCATGATTCTCCCATACCCCCATAACGGTAACTGTGTACCCCCATGATGCTCCCATACCCCCATAACGGTGGCGAGTGTACCCCCATGATGCTCCCATACCCCATAAACGGTGGCTAGTGTACCCCATGATGCTGCCATACCCCCATAACGGTGGCTAGTGTACCCCATGATGCTCCCATACCCCATAACGGTGACTAGTGTACCCCATGATGCCCCATACCCCATAACGGTGACTAGTGTACCCCCATGATGCCCCATACCCCCATAACGGTGGCAGGTAAATTCCCATAATGCCCCGTACCCCATAACGGTGGCTAGTGTACCCCCCATGATGCTCCCATACCCCCATAACGGTGGCTAGTGTACCCCTTATGATGCTCCCATACCCCCATAACGGTGGCTAGTGTACCCTATGATGCTCCCATACCCCCATAACGGTGACTAGTGTAACCCCCATGATGCCCCATACCCCCATAACGGTGGTGGCTAGTGTACCCCCATGATGCTCCCATACCCCCATAACGGTGGCTAGTGTACCCCCATGATGCTCCCATACCCCCATAACGGTGGCAGTGTGCCCCCATGATGCTGCCATACCCCCCATGGTGGCTAGTGTACCCCCATGATGCTCCCATACCCCCATAACGGCGGCTAGTGTACCCCATGATGCTCCCATACCCCCATAACGGTGACTAGTGTACCCCATGATGCTGCCATACATAACGGTGGCGAGTGTACCCCATGATGTCCCATACCCCCATAACGGTGGCTAGTGTACCCCATGATGCTCCCCATCCCCCCATAACGGTGGCGAGTGTACCCCCATGATCTCCCATACCCCCAACGGTGGCTAGTGTCCCCCATGATGCTCCATACCCCATAACGGTGGCGAGTGTACCCCATGATGCTCCCATACCCCCATAACGGTGACTAGTGTACCCCCATGATGCTGCCATACCCCCATAACGGTGACTAGTGTACTATGATGCTCCCTTCCCCATAACGGTGGCGAGTGTACTATGATGCTCCCATACCCCCATAACGGTGACTAGTGACCTCCATGATGCTCCATACCCCCATAACGGTGACTAGTGTACCCCCATGATGCTCCCATACCCCATAACGGTGGCGAGTGTACCCCATGATGCTCCCATACCCCCAACGGTGACTAGTGTCCCCATGATGCTCCCATGCCCCCCATAACGGTGGCAAGTGTACCCCCATGATGCTCCCATGCCCCCCACGGTGACTATGTGCCCCATGATGCTCCATACCCCCATAACGGTGGCGAGTGTACCATGATGCTCATGCCCCCATAACGGTGGCGAGTGTACCCCCATGATGCTCCCATACCCCCATAACGGTGACTAGTGTACCCCCATGATGCTCCCATATCCCATAACGGTGAGTGTACCCCATGATGCTCCCATGCCCCCATAACGGTGGCTAGTGTACCCCCATGATGCTCCCATACCCCCCATAACGGTGACTAGTGTACCCCCATGATGCTCCCATGCCCCCATAACGGTGGCTAGTGTACCCCATGATCCCATGATGCTGCCATACCCCCATAACGGTGACTAGTGTGCCCCCATGATGCTCCCATCCCCATAACGGTGACTAGTGTACCCCATGATGCCCATACCCCCATAACGGTGGCTGGGAAGGTTAGACCCAGGCTGGGGGGCTGGTGTAGGTAAAGTCTCTGTGTTATTTTGACGCCATTTTGGTTGGTATTATAGTGAGTTGCCTGCAGTGAATAGTCAGCTGTGTCGAGAAATATAGCTTCAGGAAGGTTGACCATCGTGGTAGTGGTGTGGTAGTGGTGGTATGTGATGTACTGATGTGGTGTAGTGTGGTAGTAGTAGCAGTGGTGTTGGTATGGTGGTGGTGTAATGGTTGGGTGGTGGTGTAGCAGTAGTGTGGTAGTAGTAGTGATGGTGGTGGTAGTGTGTGTGGTGGAGTGGTGTGGTGGTGTGGTAGTGGTGGTAGTGGTGTGGTGTGTGGTAGTGGTAGTAGTGTGGTGGTGTGGTAGTGGTGGTAGTAGTGATGTACTGGTGTGGTGTAGTGGAGTAGCAGTGGTTGTGGATGGTGGTGGTGTAATGGTTGGGTGGTGTGACAGAGGTGGTAGTAGTAGTGATGGTGGTGGGGTGAGTGGTGGGTGTGGTAGTGGTGGTAGTAGTGTGGTGGTGTGGTAGTGGTGGTAGTAGTGTGGTGGTGTGGTAGTGGTGGTAGAGTGATGTACGGTGGTGAGTGAGTAGGCAGTGGAATGGTGGTGGTGTAGTGGTATGGTGGTGGTGTAACAGTAGTGTGGTAGTAGTAGTAGTGATGGTGGTGGTAGCAGCGTGGCGCCTCTGATGTTGTGGTGGCATTTTTACAGCGTCCCATCCCGATTTTTCATCTCGGAAGGGTAGCATACACACACACACACACACACACACACACACACACACACACACACCCACCTACCCACCTCTCTCTCTCTCTCTCTCTCTAGGTCTACCTCCGTCCGTCCGTCCGTCCAATATGGTGTCCGCGCGATAACTTGAGAATACTTGTCGGATGTAAATAAAAGTTGGTGTACAGGTTCGTCTTAGTAACATCCAGTTTGCTAATTAGTGTTGTTGGTCTTTGTTTACCTGAGTTATGGTCTTGGTTACCGTTGAGGAGGTTCTCTTGTTTACCCCTCACAGGCTCGGGAGGGGGGGCTAGTTTATTGTGCACCCTGTGATGTCTTTTTGTGTGTGTGTGTGTGTTGTGTGTGTGTGTGTGTGTGTGTGTGTGTGTGTTTTAGCCTTTGTAGACCTTCTGTAGGTAATGTATGGGTCAGTGTGGCGTGCCTGAAGGCCATTGAGAGTAGTGGTGATGTATAGGAGAAAATGGGTGTATACATAGGGAGATGCCTATGTATGGGTCATGTGTGGGGGTGGGAGCCAGCTTTAGAGGCACCTGTATGAGGGAGGTGTGAGGATAGTGTAGTGAGGGGTGAGGGCTAAGGAGGAGGGGTGTGAGAGATTATGAGGGTGAGGGAGTGTGAAGATAATAAGGGTGTAGTGAGGGGTGGGGGAGGTAAAGAGGGGTAGAGGGGAAAGAGGGGTGAGGCCCTAGTAGTAGTGTATATAGCCAGGCCCTCACACCTCCACGTCCCTCCCTCCTCCCTCCCTCCTTCCCTCCCTCCCTCCCTCCCTCCTTCCTCCCTCCCTCCCTCCCTCCTCCTCCCTCCCTCCTCCCTCCCTTCTCCCCACTAATATCGGGGAGCCAGACTCAGCCTCCTAAAATCCGAAATATTGGTGGGGGTCAGTGATAGATGTTCCTGTAGTGGCTGCGGCAGGAGTCACCAACGATACCCTGTGTGTGTGTGGCGAGGTGATCAACAGTGATACTTGATGTTGGGTGTTGTTAAGTCGTCTTCCAGTTGGGGTGAGGAGGAGGCCTCGTTATGGGCACTGAGGGGTCCCTACACACACAGCAGGAGTGGAGGGTGAGAGGTCGTTAGGGAGGTAGCAGCATCGTCAGTACTAGGCCAGGACAGATGAGTGTAGGAGGGGGGTAGAGAAAGAAGAGGGGAGGAAGGAAGGAAGTTATAGTTCGGAAATTGAAGAAGTTTAGGAGGAGGTAAGAGAGGGCGGGCTGACCGCCTAGCTAAGCTAATAGTGTGTTAGGGTTGTGTCATGGGTTAGTTATTGTCTGTCGGTACAGGCACTAGGCAGCCTACCCTAACCCATATGGTGTACAGTAGGTCCAGAGGTGTTAATGGCACTGTCAACTGTGGGCGGCGGCAGAGACGGTGTGTGTAGAGGGGGTGGGGGTGTATAGGGCGGCTAGTGAGAGATTAATTTCATTAATAATTAATTTTACCACTTACAGCAGCTAGTTTATTGTGCACCCCATACTCATCCTGTGAGCGGTAGCCCAAAAGGATTACAGAGTAGTTCACAAAGGGTCAGTGTAACTAACCCCCGTGGTCAGGATATTACGGCATTGAATGTTACACAGTATTTCAAATAAATTCTTTGTTTAGTTCAATACATAAAGGGAAACTTATTCACAACGGCGTGAGTACAGGAGTGTGAGGCAGTATGTCTGGCTGCAGGAGTGTGAGGCAGTATGTCTGGCTGCAGGAGTGTGAGGCAGTATGTCTGGCTGCAGGAGTGTGAGGCAGTATGTCTGGCTGCAGGAGTGTGAGGCAGTATGTCTGGCTGCAGGAGTGTGAGGCAGTATGTCTGGCCGCACACTTTGTTATTCACATTTGCGTGAGAAGTATTCAAACACATTGTGTGTTTGGTTCTATACATGAGAACTGATACAGCTACTAAGTGCAAAAAAGTGGATACAATCTTAATATGTCGGCTATCTTGCCATTAGAGATGAAGTGTTGTGCCATTTCACACACAGTGTGCTTGGACCTGTCCCTAAAAGGTTCTATCTTCACAGTCGAGACGTAGTGTTCAAGTGTTTGGCCATATAGTATGGCCACACACTTTACATTTAGTCTTGTTCACATCTGCTTGAGGAACATACTGCCAAAGGTACTTATATCCTAACCTTAGTCTAGCGGTTACAACATCTTGTAATCTAGTGATCTTGTTACTTGCTCCATCACTTGACACATCTCATCATGGTAAACTATGGATCGACTGGTGCCTGTTTGCACTTGTCTACTTGTGTCAAATTCATCAATATTTGGGTATGTCAAAAACATTAAAACTGTAATTAGTGAGGGAGGAGGAGAGGGGGGTGTAGAGGCCGGCTAGTGAGGAGGAGGAGGGGGTGTAGAGGCCGGCTAGTGAGGGAGGTGGGGACGTAGAGGCGCTTGAGCGAGAGGAGGGGGGTGTAGAGGCCGGCTAATGAGGGAGGTGGATGGGTGGGGATGTAGAGGCCGGCTAGTGAGAGAGCGTGGGGATGTAGAGGCCGACTAGTGAGCGAGGTAGGGACGTAGAGGCCGCTAGTGAGCGAGGTGGGGGCGTAGAGGCCGACTAGTGAGGAGAGGCGGGTGCAGGGTGTCAGTGGAGGTAGTACTGGATGACTGTGGTGTAGAGGTCAGAGACATGGATGTACCGTGGATGATGAAAAAGGTGTTAATGAGCATCAAGGTGTGTCAGACAGGTGTATGACGAGAGAATCATAACAAGACGAGTACAGTGACACGTACAGGTGTGTAGACTGGTGCATGGATAGACAGGTGTGTAGACTGGTGCACGGAGCGACAGTTGTGTAGACTGGTGCACAGGACAGGTATAGTGAACTGGTGCACAGGATAGACAGGTGACTGTGCACGGGATAGACAGGTGTGTAGACTGGTGCACCGGATGGACAGGTGTGTAGACTGGTGCACGGATAGACAGGTGTGTAGACTGGTGCACCGGATAGACAGGTGTGTAGACTGGGCACGGATAGACAGGTGTGTAGACTGGTGCACGGGATAGACAGGTGTGGACTGGTGCACAGGATAGACAGGTGTGTGACTGGTGCACGGATAGACAGGTGTAGACTGATGCACGGATAGACAGGTGTGTAGACTGGTGCATAGGATAGACAGGTATGTAGACTGGTGCACAGGATAGACAGGTATGTAGACTGGTGCACGGGATAGACAGGTGTAGACTGGTGCACGGATAGACTGGTGCAGGATAGACAGGTATGTAGACTGGTGCACGGATAGACAGGTGTGTAGACTGGTGCACGGGATAGACAGGTGTGTAGACTGGTGCACAGGGATAGACAGGTATGTAGACTGGTGCACAGGAGCGACAGGTGTGTAGACTGGTGCACAGGGAGCGACAGGTGTGTAGACTGGTGCTGGGATAGACAGGTGTGTAGACTGGTACACAGGATAGACAGGTGTGTGTAGACTGGTGCAAGGGTTAGACAGGTATGTAGACTGGTGCACGCAGGATGATCAGGTGTGTGGGCAGGTGCAGGATAGACAGGTGTGTAGACTGGTGCAAGGGCTAGACAGGTATGTAGACTGGTGCACAGGATGTACAGGTGTGTAGAGCATATATGGTGATCTCTTTACGTCACTCGGCATATTGGACCATAAAAGCGAGTTATATAATGGTCCATTGTCGGGGGGCAGAACAGGGGTGGAGGGCGGACAGGTGGGTGGAGAGGGGGGGGCAAAGGGGTGGAGGGCGGACAAGGTGGGTGGAGGGGGGCAAGGTGGGTGGAGGGGGGGGCAAGGGTGGAGGGCGGACAAGGTGGGTGGAGAGGCAAGGGGCGGCCAGGTATAGTAACTGCGTGAAGTGGCGTGGTCAGTAGTGAGGACAGAGGAAGTGTATTTTGTTTAGATGTGCGGGAGGACCAGTGACGTGTACGTGTTGACAGGATTGACGTGTACGTGTTGACTGGAGTGACGTGTACGTGTTGACTGGAGTGACGTGTACGTGTTGGCTGGAGTGACGTGCATGTTTTGACTGGAGTGACGTGCGTGGACGTGACCTGTGTAGTGGTTACAACCTTGATAGTGTCACGATACAGATATTTGTGTTAAGTGGTGTGTGTAGTGGTGGGGGAGTGTGGTGGTGGTAGGTGTGGTGGTTGGAGTGTGGTGGTTGTGGTGGGGTGTGGTGGTGGTGGAGTGTGGTGGTTGTGGTGGGGTGTAGTGGTGGTTGCGTGTGGTGGTGGTTGGGTGTGTTAGTTGTGGTGGGTTGTAGTGGTGGTTGCAGTGTGGTGGTGGTTGGGTGTGGTGGTTGTGGTGGGTTGTAGTGGTGGTTAGATGTGGTGGTGGTTGGGTGTGGTAGTTGTGGTGGGGTGTAGTGGTGGTTGGAGTGTGGTAGTGGTTGGAGTGTGGTAGTTGTGATGGGGTGTAGTGGTGGTTGGGTGTGGTGGTTGTGGTGGGGTGTAGTGTGGTTGCAGTGTGGTGGTGGTTGGAGTGTGGTAGTTGTGAGTGGTGTTTGGGTGTAGTAGTTGTGGTGGTGGTTGTGAGTGGGGTGTAGTGGTGGTTGGAGTGTGGTGGTTGTGGTGGGGTGTAGTGGTGGTTGCAGTGTGGTGGTGGTTGGAGTGTGGTGGTTGTGGTGGTGGTTAGAGTGTGGTGGTTGTGGTGGTGGTTGTGGTGGGGTGTAGTGGTGGTTTGCGTGTGGTGGTGGTTGCAGTGTGGTGGTGGTTGGAGTGTGGTAGTTCTGGTGGGGTGTAGTGGTGGTTGCAGTGTGGTGGTGGTTGCAGTGTGGTGGTGGTTGGAGTGTGGTAGTTGTGGTGGTGGTTGTGGCTAGGTGATGGTGTGGTAATGTAACTATCATGACTTTTATCTATTTATCTTTATTTGTTTTTGTTTCTCTCTGTTATCTAGAGAGAAAGAAAAGAGAGAGAACTGTTCTGGCCATATTAACTGTTTTAATATCAATATAATTTTCTTTCATCCGTTTCTCCTCCTCTCCTCTCTCTCTTTCTCTTGTTATTTCTTCTTTCTTCTTCTTCTTCTCTTTTTCCCTTTCTCTCCCTTCTTATTTATCTTTCCTCCTCCATCGTGGTCACCAGTGCATGGATCCACTTTAACTGTCTAGACGCTGGCCAGTGTACCCTCTCTCTCTCTCTCTCTCTCTCCCCCCCCCCCCCCCCCCCCCCCCCCCCCCCCCCCCCCCCTCTCTCTCTCTCCTCTCCTCTCTCTCTCTCTCTCTCTCTCTCTCCCCTCACTCTCTCCCTCTCTCTCTCTCTCTCTCTCTCTCTCTCTCTCTCTCTCTCTCTCTCTCTCCTCCCCCCCCGTGCGTGATGCTTCCCTGGTGAGTGAGCAATTGTGTTTGTTTGTTTGTTTGTATTTGCTAGTGTATGATGCGTATTTACTTAAGTTACCGAGTGGTGGAGAGTTACTTATTGCCGCGTGGGTCGAGAAAGTAGCTACTGAGTGTCTTGTTGTTTTTGTTGTTTTTGTTGTTACTGTTGTTTTGTTATTTATTTATTATTATTATTAAACAACCAATCACCGTTTACCATTCCCGCATTAACGTGGAGTCTGCCGCCTTATCGTGTGTGTGTGTGTATGTCACGTGATCTTTCGCTGTGACCTTAGTGGCGTGACCTTTCAAGCCTTTTGTTCCTACCTGTGTGTGACCTTTATGTAGAGGAGAGGTAGGAGGGGCCGCCAGCCTCTGAGGGAAAAGAGGAGGAGAGGAGGAGGAACCAACGTCATTATAGGAAAGAAGAAAAGAGGGGAAGGAGGAGGGAGGAGGAAGAGTGGAAGAGGAGGAGGAGGAGGAGAAGACCTGTATCACAGTAGGAAGAAGTGGAAGAGGAGGAGGAAGAAGATCTATACCACAGTAGGAAGAGGAGGAGGAGGAAGAAGAAGAGAGATCTGATGGGCTGGATAAATGCTGGTAAGGTGGTGATGCTGGTGGTGCCTCGTGGTGGTGATAGTGGTGGTGGTGGTGCTGCTATGGTGGTGGTGGTTGTGGTGGTGGTGCTAAAGTGGTGGGTGGTGCTAGTGGTGGTGGTGCTAAGTGTGGTGGTGAGTTAGCTAGTGGTGGTGGTGGTGGTGCAGCTGTGGTGGTGGTGGTTGCTGCTGTGGTGTGGTGGTGGTTGTGGTGGTGGTGTTGAGGTGGTGATTGGGGTGGTGCTGGTGGTGGTTGGCAACTATGGTGGTTGGTGGTTGTCAGCTATGGTGGTGGAGGTGGTTTGTGGTGGTGGTGCTGGTGGTGGTGGTGGTGCTTAGGTGGTGGTGGTGCTGGTGGTGGGTGGTGCTGAGTGGTGGTGGTGGTGCTGGTGGTGGTGGTGCTGGTGGTGGAGTGGTGCTGGTGGTGGTGTGGTGTGCTATGAGTTGGTGGTGGTGGTGCTGCATGGTGGTTGGTGGTTGCAACTGTGGTGGTGGTGAGGTTTGGTGGTGGTGCTGGTGGTTGGTGGTGCTGAGTGGTGGTGTGGTGCTGGTGGTGGTGGGGTGGTGCTATGGTGGTGAGGGTGGTGGTGCTGCTATGGTGGTGGTGGTGCTATGGTGGTGGTGGTTTGTGGGTGGTGGTTACCTGAGTGGTGGTGGTGCTGGTGGTGGTGGTGGTTAGCTGGTGGTGGTGGAGGTGCTGGTAGTGGTGGTGGTGCTGGTGATTGGTGGTGGTGCTGGTGGTGGTGGTGGTAGGTGGTCGTGCTGGTGGTGGTGGTGGTGCTGGTGATGGTGTGGTGCTGGTGGTGTGGTGGTGGTGGTGGTAGGGTGCTGGTGGTGGTGGTGCAGTGGTGGTGGTGCTAGTGGTGCTGGTGGTGGTGGTGGTGCTAGTGGTGGTGGTGCTAGTGGTGGTGGTGCTGGTGGTGGTGGTGCTATGGTGGTGGTGGTGGTGCTGCTATGGTGGTGGTGGTGCTGCTATAGGTGGTGGTGGTTGTGGTGGTGGTGCTGGTGGTGGTGGTGCTGGTGGTGAGGTGGTGCTTGGTGGTGGTGGTGAGTGCTATAATGGGTGGTGGTGGTGCTGCTTATGGTGGTGGTGTTGCTGCTCATGGTGGTGGTGGTTGTGGTGGTGGTGCAAGTGGTGGTGGTGCTAGTGGTGGTGGTGGTTGGTGAGTGGTGGTGGTGGTGCTGGTGGTGGTGGTGGTGCTGGTGGTGGTGGTGGTGCTAGTGGTGGTGGTGGTGGTGGTTAGCTAGTGGTGGTGGTGGTTTGGTGATGGTGGTGGTTGCTGGTGGTGGTGGTGGTGGTGGTGGTGCTGGTGGTGGTGCTGCTATGGTGGTGGTGCTGGTGGTGCTGGTGGTGGTGTGGTGCTAGTGGTGGTGGTGCTAGTGGTGGTGGTGCTGAGTGGTGGTGGTGGTGCTATGGTGAATTGTGGTAGGTGATGGTGGTGCTAGTGGTGGTGGTGAGTTGCTGCTATGGTGGTGGTGGTGATGGTGGTGCTAGTGGTGGTGGTGGTGCTGCTATGGTGGTGGTTGTGGTGGTGGTGCTGGTAGTTGGTGGTGCTAGTGGTGGTGGTGGTGGTGGTGCTAGTGGTGGTGGTGGTGATGGTGTGCAACCCCTCACTGTATAACGACGTCTTAATTAACTAGTTGAACGACCTGTGTCACTACATCCTCTTCCCAACCCCCCCACACCCCACCCGACCACAGACATGAGGACCAATGAGAGGGCTGGAAGCACTCAGCCTCCCGTTGATTCAGAAACAAGATGAACACAACCATTAACGGTATACCTGGGCCACCAACCTGACTCACGGAGGATTATTACCCACGAGGATGAGTCTTAGCTGGGATGGTGATGAGTCTTAGCTACGGTGGTGATGAGTCTTAGCTAGGGTGGTGATGAGTCTTAGCTAGGGTGGTGATGAGTCTTAGCTAGGGTGGTGATGAGTCTTAGCTAAGGGTGGTGATGAGTAGCTAGGGTGGTGATGAGTCTTAGCTAGGGTGGTGATGAGTCTTAGCTAGGGTGGTGATGAGTCTTAGCTAAGGGTGGTGATGAGTCTTAGCTAGATGGTGATGAGTCTTAGCTAGAGGTGGTGATGAGTCTTAGCTGGGGTGGTGATGAGTCTTAGCTAGGGTGGTGATGAGTCTTAGCTGGGATGGTAGTGAGTCTTAGCTAGGGTGGTGATGAGTCTTAGCTAGGATGGTGATGAGTCTTAGCTGGTGGTGATGAGTCTTAGCTAGGTGGTGATGAGTCTGTAGGGTGGTGTGATGAGTCTTAGCTAGAGGTGGAGATGAGTCTTAGCTAGGGTGGTGATGAGTCTTAGCTGGGATGGTGATGAGTCTTAGCTAGGGTGGTGATGAGTGCAGCTAGGATGGTGTGAGTCTTAGCTGGGATGGTGGTGAGTCTTAGCTAGGTTGGTGATGAGTCTTAGCTAGGGTGGTGATGAGTCTAGCTAGAGGTGGTGATAGTCTTGCTAGAAATGTGTCTCTTAGCTACGACAATAGTCTGCTAGGACAATGACAGTCTGCTGGGATTGTGAGTCTTAGCTAGAATAGTTAGATTCTTCTAGGGTGGTGATCTTAGCTAGGGGTAGTGATCTTAGGGTGATGAGTCTTTGGTGATGAATACTGGATGATGGCTAGGGGATGGGGATGGTGGGGCAAGGGCGAAGGGGTGGGTGGTGGTGGTGGGCGGGAGTTAGTGGGGAGTTGGAGAGGAGGGGTGGTGTTTGGGGCAGGAGGTGGTAGGTTGGAGCGGACAGGGGTGGTAGTGGTGGTGGTGGGCTGGAGTGTGGGGTGGTGGGGTTGGGGTTGGGGTTGGGTGTGGGGCAGGGGTTGTGTGGGGGGTGGGGTGGTAGGGTTGGGGTGGGTGGGTTTGGTAGTGGTGGTGGTGGGCGTCAACAAGGTGGTGGTGTGGGCGGCAGGGACAGTGGCGATAGGGGTTGGTGGTGGTGAGTGGGCGTCAGCAAGGGTGGTAGTGGTGGTGGGGCAGGGGGTTGGGGTAGTGGGTGGTGGTGGGCGGCAACAAGGGGAGTGGTGGGGGTGTGGTGGTGGGTGTGGGGTTGAGGGTGGGTGGTGGGCGGCAGGGGTGGTGGGCAGGTGTGGTGGTGGTGGTGGGCAAGGGTGATAAGTGGGCGGCAACAGGGGTGGTAGTGGTGGTGGTGGGCAGCAAGAAGGGATGTTAGTGGTGGTGGGCAGCAAAGGATTGGTAGTAGTAGTGGTAGGCGGCAACAAGAATTGGTAGTGGTGGTGGTCGGCAACAGGGTGACAGTAGGGCGGCAACAAGGGGTGGTAGTGGTGGTGGTAGGCGTCAACAAGGGTGAGCACTGGTGGTGGTAATGGCGGCAACAAGGGGTGGTAGTGGTGGTGGTGGGCGGCAACAAAGGGGTGGTAGTGGGCAGCAGCTACTGGGAGATCCGTGGGTTGAAGTTAAAATATAAACACATCACTGACTAAATATATTGCCTGTGTGTGTGTGTGTGTGTGTGTTGTGTGTGTGTGTGTGTGTGTGTGTGTGTGTGTGTGTCTTTGTGTTGTTTGTGTGTGTGTGTGTGTTAATAATATAATTACATATTTGGGGAATGGGTTACAAATAATATACAAATGGACATCTAGATGGAGCTCAAACCACAGTGCATTTCAACATAAGTGACAGTGCAAGGAGTAGTGTTTTGGGAGTATACACTGGTTTATTACAGAGTTAGTGATTTTCAATGGTTGGGACTGGGCTGTTCTTATAGCGATCAGTTCATGCACGTATGGCTGGATGCGGTTGTGGTGTCCAACAGCAATTCTCCGGACAGGGGATCTCAGGTGGTAGTAGGGGCCGGTGTCGGGGATGGTGTAGAAGCTTCTTACCAAATTTGCAGATGAGGTCGTGGTGATGATCTGGAGCCAAGAGGGTCCAGTGTGTTGAGCGCTTCTTGATATGGAGTGTGTGTGTGTGGTGTGTGTGTGTGTCTGTGTGTGTGTGTGTGTGTGTGTGTGTGTGTGTGTGTTTCTGTGTGTGTGTGTGTGTGTGTGTCTGTGTGTGTGTGTGTGTGTGTTTCTGTGTGTGTGTGTGTGTGTGTGTGTTTCTGTGTGTGTGTGTGTGTGTGTGTGTGTGTGTGTGTGTGTGTGTGTGTGTCCACTGTCCTCTCACCTCCATTTCCTCCATCCCCACCCCTCCTCTTCAATCCCCTCCTCCATTCCTCACCCCTCCCTCCCTCCCTCCCTCCCACCTCCTCCCCTCCCTCCCCCTCCCCTCCCCCCACTCCGTCCCTCCCTCCATGAACTTTAGTCAAGAGGACATGCTGAGAACACCTACTGCAAGTTTGAAGTTAACGACATAATACAGGTCGGTAGTTGGATGACAAATGAGTGTGTGTGTGTAAGGTGATCATCCAACTACAGTACAACCTCATGCTCTCTCTCTCTCTCTCTCTCTCTCTCTCTCTCTCTCCCTCTCTCTCTCTCTCTCTCTCTCTCTCCTCCTCCTCTCTCTCTCCTCTCTCCCCCCCCCCCCCCCCCCCCCCCCCCCCCCCCCCCCCCCCCCCCTCCTCTCTCTCTCTCTCTCTCTCTCTCTCTCTCTCTCTCTCAATGGACAATATCAGTATCCCAGTTTGAGCAGCAGGACACAGTAGTTAGCCTATCTAAACCCTTATATTGAACCTCAATAACACCGGCTTGTGTTGGAAGAATGCGGGTTGTGTTGGAAGAATGGGAGGTGGTGGAGAATGCCGTGTGTTGGAGAGAATGGGAGGTTGTGTTGGAGAGAATGACGGGTTGTGTTGGAAGATGGGAGGTGTTGGAAGAATGACGGTGTGTTGGAGAGAATGACGGTTGTGTTGGAAGAATGACGGGTTGTGTTGGAGAGATTGAATAGAGGTGTTGAAGTGATGCTGATTGCCGGTTTTAATTGCGCTGTTTGGATGTAAATGGTGCTTCATGACCTGATGGTTGAAGCACACAAAACTAAGAACCTAGTTAACGGTGCTTCATAACCTGATGGTTGAAGCACCTAAAACTAGAACCTAGTTAATGGTGTTTCATCTGATGGTAGTTGAAGCACCTAAAACCAAGACCCAGTTAACGGTGCTTCATGACCCTGATGGTAGGTTGAAGCACCTAAAACTAAGACCTAGTTAACGGTGCTTCATGACCCTGATGGTTGAAGCACATAAAACTAAGACCTAGTTAACGGTGCTTCATGACCCTGATGGTTGAAGCACCTAAAACTAAGTCCTAATTACATGGTGCTTCATGACCCTGATGGAAGTTGAAGCACCTAAACTAAGACCTAGTTAACGGTGCTTCATGACCCTGATGTAGTTGGAAGCACCTAAAACTAAGACCTAGTTAACGGTGCTTCATGACCCTGATGGTAGTTGAAGCACCCAAAACTAAGTCCTAGTTAACGGTGCTTCATGACCCTGATGAAGTTGAAGCACCTAAAACTAAGACCTAGTTAACGGTGCTTCATGACCCTGATGATGAAGTTGAAGCACCCAAACCAAGACCTAGTTAACGGTGCTTTATACCCTGATGAAGTGTTGAAGCACCTAAAACCAAGACCTAGTTAACGGTGCCTATGACCTGATGTAGTTAGCACCAAAACTAAGACTTAGTTAACGGTGCTTCATGACCCTGATAGCTGGAAGCACCTAAAACTAAGACCCAGTTAACGGTGCTTCATGACCCTGATGTAGTTGAAGCACCTAAAACTAAGACCTAGTTAACGGTGCTTCATAACCCTGATGAAGAAGCACCTAAAAACTAAGTCCCAGTTAACGGTGCTTCATGACCCTGATGAAGTGAAGCACCTAAACTAAGACCTAGTTAACGGTGCTTCATGACCCTGATGGTAGTTGAAGCACCTAAAACTAAGACCTAGTTAACGGTGCTTCATAACCCTGATGGTTGAAGCACCTAAAACAGACCTACTGTAGTTAACGGTGCTTCATGACCCTGATGTGAAGTGGAAGCATCAAACAAGTCCTAGTTAACGGTGCTTCATGACCCTGATGGTAGTTGAAGCACCCAAAACCAAGACCCAGTTAACGGTGCTTCATAACCCTGATGAAGTTGAAGCACCTAAACCAAGTCCTAGTTAACGGTGCTTCATGACCCTGATGGTAGTTGAAGCACCTAAAACTAAGACCCAGTTAACGGTGCTTCATAACCTGATGGTTGAAGCACCCAAAACTAAGACCTACTGTAGTTAACGGTGCTTCATGACCCTGATGAAGTTGAAGCACCTAAAACTAAGTCCTAGTTAACGGTGCTTCATGACCCTGATGGTAGTTGAAGCACCCAAAACTAAGATCTAGTTAACGGTGCTTCATGACCCTGATGAAGTTGAAGCACCTAAAACTAAGACCTGTTAACGGTGCTTCATGACCTGATAGTTGGAATTCCAAGACCAAGTTAACGGTGCTTCATAACTGATAGAAGCACCTAAAACTAAGGCCTACTGTAGTTAACGGTGCTTCATGACCTGATGGTAGTTGAAGCACCTAAAACTAGACCTAGTTAACGGTGCTTCATAACCCTGATGGTTGAAGCACCTAAAACTAAGTCCTAGTTAACGGTGCTTCATGACCCTGATGGTGAACACCAAACTAAGTCCTAGTTAACGGTGCTTCATAACCCTGATGGTAGTTGAAGCACCTAAAACTAAGTCCATAACGGTGCTTCATGACCCTGATGGTTGAAGCACCTAAAACTAAGTCCTAGTTAACGGTGCTTCATAACCCTGATGGTAGTTGAAGCACCTAAAACTAAGACCTAGTTAACGGTGCTTCATGACCCTGATGGTTGAAGCACCTAAAACTAAGTCCTAGTTAACGGTGCTTCATGACCCTGATGGTAGTTGAAGCAATTATCTGACGCAATTATTTAGGAAGATAATTGTTGCGTGTGGGGCGTTGAGGGACTTAATTTGGAGTGTATGTTGAGTGTATGTTGAGTGTATGTTGAGTGTATGTTGAGTGTATGTTGAGTGTATAGTGAGTGTATGTTGAGTGTACGTTGAGTGTATTTAAAGGTAGTGTAACGTAGAGAGAGAGGGAGGGGAGAGAATAGAAGGAGAGATGAGGAAAGAGGAGATGAAGAGAAGAGAGAGAGAGAGAGGGAGGGGGAAGTAGATAGAGAGATGAGGAAAAGAGGAGATGAAGAGAAGAGGAAGAGAGAGAGAGAGACAGACAGACAGACAGAGACAGACAGACAGAAGACAGACTGACAGACAGACAGACAGACAGACAGACAGACAGAGACAGACAGACAGACAGACAGACAGACACAGACAGAAGACAGACAGACAGACAGACAGAAGACAGACAGACCATACAGTATATACGGTTCAGGTGTATACAGGTGTGAATATTCGTCTATATTGGTGTTATTAATTGATGTTTTCTCTCTATTACAGGTAAGGTGGACCCCCAGGTGTATGGTGTATACTTCGCTGTGAGTATGATGATGTGTATGTATGTATGTATGTATGTATGTATGTACAGGTATGTATGTACAGGTATGTATGTGTATGTATGTATGTATGTATGTATAGGTAATTGTATTGTAGTGTTTAATTTTGGTTTTTACTTTGCTTTTTGTGGTAGGATCACACACACACACACACACACACACACACACATCAGCTGGTGAGTGTTTTATCGCCTCACATATAAAGTATTTAATATGAGTCAATTGTTATCATAGCGTTTTAATAATAGTCAGTTGGGTGTTGGTGGGGGGTGTTTTACGTTAATGGTGCAGGGATTAAACTATTAGTGGCGGTATTAGCGGAGAGTTTTGGTGTGGGTGGGGGTGGTGGGGAGGGAGAGGGAGGTGGGGGGGGGTGGGTGGTGTGGGAGAGGAGGTGGGGTGGGTGGGTGGTGTGGAGAGGGAGGTGGGGGGTGGTAGTTGGTGTGGAGGGGAGGTCGCAGGCTGTGTTGGTCCTCCACCTTGTTGGCATAACAATCACTGCAGGATGGTCACCCACCCTTCCCCTCCATCCCTCTCCCCTCCCCTCCTCTTCTCTCCTCCTACTTCCTCCTCTTTCCACCCCTCCCTCCACCTCACCCCTCCTACCACCATAACCCCTAAGTCCTGCCCCCAGCCCCCTCCTGATCTAAATAGCGGCAGTAGCTAGTTTAGTTGTTAATCTTTGTGTTAATTATTGGCCGTTTTTGGGATATAACAACAACAACAATAACAATAACAACAACAACAACAACAATAATAATAATAATAATAATAATAATAATAATAATAACAATAATAACAATAATAATAATAATTACATAACCACCATCCTATCATATTCTTAACCTCCTTAACTACTACTACACTACTGCTGCTTATAATCTGTAGCTACTATCATGAACGTTGTATGTATGTATGTATGTATGTATGTATGTATGTATGTAATTGGTGTGTGTGTGTGATCGTCGTGTACATTGTTATATTGAGGAGCAGTTGTGTGTAATGGGTCTTGTTATTGTTATGATGATGGGGGCTGTGTGTGTGTGTGTGTGTGTGTGTGTGTGTGTGTGTGTGTGTGTGTGTGTGTGTGTGTGTGTTAGAGAGAGAGAGAGAGAGAGAGAGCTAACCTGTCATCACAAACCACATTAAAAACTTCAGAAGATTAACATCACTGTCAAATTTAACAGCCAAGTGGTTTATTGCATCAGGGGGTGGGTCTTCCCTCCCTCCCTCCACTCCCTCCACTCCCTCCTTCCCTCCTTCCCTCCACTCCCTCCCCTCCCTCCACTCCCTCCCCTCCCTCCACTTAAGCCAGTTTAGTAATCATTTATATTCGGGGGCCAATTTATGCATGGCCACACACAAGTTGGCCTCATAAAGATTTTCTGCTTACCGGGGCGCTGTGGAGGCCAGTTGGCGTAGGTACCGGTAGGTCTCTCCGGTAACTGGGGCTGGGGGTCCTTTCCTTGGTTTGAGTCCTTCCCCAGTACCCGGTAACTCCTTCAATACCAGTAAGTCCTTCCGGTAACTGGGGGATCCTCTGTTTCGTTTGAGTCCTTCCCCAGTACCCGGTAACTCCTTTAATACCAGTAAGTCCTTCCGGTAACTGGGGATCTTCTGTTTGGTTTGAGTCCTTCCCCAGTACCCGGTAACTCCTTTAATACCAGTAAGTCCTTCCGGTAACTGGGATCCTCTGTTTGGTTTGAGTCCTTCCCCAGTACTGGTAACTCCTTTAATACCAGTAAGTCCTTCCGTAGGGATCCTCTGTTTGGTT
>NW_024727478.1:0-6226 GCF_018991925.1 Homarus americanus
TGTGTTTCGCATGTTTTTTTTTTTAAACCAATCGCTCTTTAGACTGCGAAGTTCCCGATGGGCCGCTTAGGGTTGTTCTGTCAGTCAGTCAGTTAAAGCAACACGTTTATGATCGACACACACACACACAGAAAGTACATATTAATGAACGGCCGGGCACAGGAGTTAGGTGGTAGAGTGGATGGTCACTTTTGACAGCGACTGTATTGATGTAGTATGGACGCTTCTTCTAACGTCAAGTGAATAATTCCTGTCCTGCAGTACACAATGTACGACTAAACAGTTGGTTACACATTATAAATCTACCACTTTATTTAACGACAAGCAAAGTGTAAGAGACGTTAGAATAAATGCACATAGTGCTAAGCTTTATGGAGTGTGGTGTGGGTCAAGTGTTATGGTGGTGGTTTGGTGATTCGGATTCAGAGATAAGTCCATAGTCTATTGTTGTAGCACACAGAAACACACAGAAACACCATTTCTCCTGATGCAATAAGACATTTCGTCATTGACACAGTTGACATGGAGAGCGTGACCCTGTCCAAACACTACAGCAGACAGGATGCATTTGTTTATCTCAACGACACAACAGCCTAATGTAAAGTATCAGAATTTATATATTAAATATTTCTTACTTGACACAAGAGTATGGCGGTGGAACTGTCCCCTATCCTCTGTCCAGCGCGCACAGAGGCCTCCCTCTCCCCTTGCGTCACATCACCTCGCCTTAAGGCAGGTTGTTACGACTCCCCAGACGTACGGGAGCCAACTTTGTACTGCTCACTATACACACACACACCATGGCGCTACATCTGGTGTCACCACAACTAACACTTGACCAAGGACGAGGGTTAACTATACCAATCATGTTACAATTACTTGTTTAATCTCACTATTAAGCTCTGAGGCTATTTGGGATTAAGCTGGGATGTTAAACTATGAGGTTAAGCTGTGCGGTTAATGTGTGGGGTTATGTTGTTAGGTTATGTTATGAGGTTAACTATGAGATTAAGCTGGGAGGTTAAGATGTGAGGTTAAGCTGTGAATAAAAACTATTGGATTAAAATTTGAGGTTAAACTATGAGGTTAAACTGTAAAGTTTAGCTGTGACGTTAATCTATGAAGCTAAATTAAAGTTTAAAATGTGAGGTTAATATATGAGGTTTAACTGTGAAATTCATTTGTGAAAATAAACTATAAGTTTAAAATGGGAGGTTAAGCTGTGAGGCTAAGCTGTGAGGCTTAACTGTGAGGTTAAGCCATGAGGTTCAGGTAAAGGAAAGGACCAGGAGGGTAAAAACTCCATTACCTCGCGGAACGGGGAATATATCTTGTGAGGACAATCATATAAACTGGTGTCTTAATTGTTTGCATTAACACAGTTATAAGGTGTATTAAAAATGTTTATGAAGGCTAATTTATCGTCCCAATGTTGACAACTAATGTTCTAAATGGAAGTAGTTCTCGGTTATCACACCAGAAGCACTGCTCAGTGTGTGAAAATATTGGACAATTTTGCCTTATATTACCAATTTATAACTTTATTTAAGTTGTTTTATGGATGATAATGTGGTGAAAATAACGTACTAGGTATTGTTGCTTCAAAGCTGTCATTAGAAACATTTACTGTGGAGAGTTGCCACAGTTGACATTAATAGTTTATAACTTATATTATCGGGAAAGTTAAGTTATACTGTCAATACCTGATACAGCGTGTGTTAACCCCACCCAAACTACACTATATATCACCTTTAATCCTATATATACATAACTCATGCCAAGAATAACAGACCAGGATCAGGTTGGGTTGTGGGTTGGTGCGACAGCTGGTGATTCTGGTAAGCGAGGACTGGTGAACAGTAACAAATGTGTTTTAAGCCTCAATGTTTACACTGACAAGCGGAATATTCTTATTCTGGAGATCTAATAATACTGCACAAGAAATCCTCAACTTACTATTTTATTATGGAGGCACATTTTTTATATATTTGAAATGTTGGCTCTACATTTCGATAATGACTGTGAAGAAAATTGATACTTTTCTAATAATAAATATGATGTAATTCCTCCTTCAACTGGGAAAAATGCAGAGAGTCAGGGGTCTAATATTATTTGCAAAAGAAACAGTTTCTAGAAGTTCATGTGCCTAAATTTTCTCAATTAAAATGTGAGAAGAAAAATTTAATTCCTACATTTATCATGAATTGTAGTTACTTTTTAAAATTAATAAGAATATTGTAACCAAGTACCAGGTATTTTAATAGAATATTATATATAAGCTTACGCAATCATGCAAACGGTGGAACTTTAAATTTTTCACCTCTTGATAACGAACATGGCAGGATATTAAAAGAGGCATCAGAAAGTTAATAAGAAGCAACATAATGACCAAAGGATATAATCTAACCTCACCTAACCTAATGAAACCTTACATACAAGAGGTAATAACATAAGAACATAAGAAAATATGGAGTCTGCAATAGGCCGGTTGGCCTGTGCAATGCACAGTGTGCATGGCAGCTCCTGTCGAGAGTTACTACCACTCTCTATCATCCATGAATCTATCTAGCCTCCTTTTGAAACTTTCCAGAGTTCCCGCACTTACTACAAAGTTGCTAAGCTTGTTCCACTCGTCCACCACCCTATTTGTGAACCAGTTTCTTCCTATCTCCCTCCTAAACCTAAACTTATCCAACTTGAATCCGTTGCTCCGAGTCCTATCCTGCTCGGATATTATAAGGGTGAAATATTTGGCCTCAGCCTGTCCCTAGGTCACCCCAGCATGCTCCTGGCTACCCCCAGCCTATCTCTGATTGTCCCAAGCATGGCTATTGCAAGACCTTGCCTGATTTCAAAAACTAAGAGAATCGGTGAGGAAAGCTTTAATATCCATTGTCCAGAGTTTTCACCTTTCTATGACTCTTTTTGGCACCCAGCAATCAAATACACACGATGATACTAGATAATTAATTTTATTTATACCTACATTAAAGACATGATAGTATATTGAAAGAGAGAGAGAGAGAGAGGCTCAGACGTGAGCCATATAACAAGTATTACAAACAACTGATCTCTGTGTTAGTGTGATGCTGACCTTCTTAGTGTTCCGGTAGCTCTAGTGAGGTCATAACACGTCACAGACTGCTCACCTGTATCGCTATCCGGGATCTCATCAGAAACAATCTCCTCACCACAGCTGAATCATATAAAAAACTGATCAGGCTTAAAAAAATTGAGCCTGCGGACACACACACACACACACACACACACACACACACACACACACACACTGACAGACAGACAGACAGACACACACACATACACACACACACACACTGACAGACAGACAGACAGACATACCCAAGGCAGCTTCATCAGAAATCATTCCGAGGGACACTTTTACCAAAATTTGATCAAAACTGACCATATAGCAAGCAAACTTACTGTACTAACAGGAATCATCTCAACAGACAGACAAGTATATAGATACACACAGCCAGACAAGTCCCTAGACAACCAAAACAAAGACATTCGAACGACATCGTATTCATCCTGATCACTCAATCGTTTTACGTTCACCAAAAATACAGAAATAAAAATAAAAACGTAAAAAGCAAACAAGTCCAAAAGAGAAAGAAATTTGCAGCCTGCTGTCGGCGAGTGGATGACGCGAATACCAATAAATGCGAGGGAAACCCATGTAGGCGGGGCTGATTCCCTATAGAGTGTGGGAGCAGGGGATCAGGGAGGACGGGAGGGCTTAGTGGAATGGCTCTTTTGTCTCCCCCTCCTACTACCTCTCTCTCTCTCTCTCTCTCTCTCTCTCTCTCTCTCTCTCTCTCTCTCTCTCTCTCTCTCACACCTGATCTCAACACCTATTCACCACCTCTCTTTCTTGTACCCTCCAACCATCTCTCTATCTCTCTCTCTCTGCCCTTTCCAACCATCTGTCTCTCTCTCTCTCTCTCTCTCTGCCCTTCCAACCATCTGCCTCTCTCTAACCTCCAACCATCTGTCTCCTCTCTCTCTCTCTCTGCCTCTTCCAACCATCTGTCTCTCTCTCTCTCTCTCTCTGCCCTTCCAACCATCTGCCTCTCTCTCTCTAACCCTCCAACCATCTCTCTCTCTCTCTGCCCTTCCAACCATCTGTCTCTCTAACCTCCAACCATCTCTCTCCTGCCCCCCAAACTTCTCTCTCTCTCTAACCCTCCAACCATCTGTCTCTACCCACAACTACCTGTATCTTTCTACCCCTCCTCACCATCTGTCTCTGTATCTCTTCTCTCTCTCTCCATCCCTTACTTCCTCTCTCTCTACCCTCCATCCTTCTTTTTCTTTACCCTTCCACTTTCTCTCTACTTTATCTTCCCCTCTACCACACTCTTTCTACCCTTTCACCCCTTTATCCTTCTACCCTTTTCCCATCCTCCAATCCCTCAACCCCCACTCCCATCTTCGAGCCTATCCCTCTCTCTCTCTCTCTCCCGACGATCTTCTCTCCTTCTTCCCTCTCTCTCTCTCTCTTTCCCAGGCCAGGATCAACCATATAAGTTACGGTTGGTTTCGTGTCTAAAACGAGAGAGAAAAGAGAGAGAGAGAGAGGGGGTGAGCCAGATCCACGCATCTCTTCCACTCTCGGCATTTCTATCACCACTCTCGGCATTTCATCACCACCTCTCGGCATTTCCATCACCACTCTCGGCATTTCCATCACCACCTTCGGCATTCCATCACCACCTTCTCGGCATTTCATCACCACTCTCGGCATTTCCATCACCACCTCTGGCATTTCCATCACCACTCTCGGCATTTCCATCACCACTCTCGGCATCTCCATCACCACTCTTCGGCATTTCCATCACCACTTCGGCATTTCCATCACCACCTCTCGGCATTTCCATCACCACTCTCGGCATTTCCATCACCACCTCTCGGCATTTCATCACCACTCTCGGCATTTCCATCACCACTCTCGGCATCTCCATCACCACTCTCTCGGCATTTCCATCACCACTCTCGGCATTTATCACCACTCTTCAAGCATTTCCATCACCACCTCTCGGCATCACCACTTCCATCACCACCTCTCGGCATTTCATCACCACTCTCTCGGCATTTTACCACTTTCGCATTATCACCACTTTCGGCATTTCCATCACCACTCTCGGCATTTCCATCACCACCTCTCGGCATTTCCATCACCACTTTCTCGGCATTTATCACCACCCTCTCGGCATTTCCATCACCACTCTCGGCATTTCCATCACCACCTTCGGCATTTCCATCACCACTCTTCGGCATTTCCATCACCACTTCGGCATTTCCATCACCACTTTCTCGGCATCTCCATCACCACCTTCTATTTCCATCACCACTCTCTCGGCATTTCCATCACCACTTCTCGGCATTTCCATCACCACTCTCTCGGCATCTCCATCACCACTCTCGGCATTTCCATCACCACTCTCGCATTTATCACCACCTCTCGGCATCTCCATCACCACCTCTCGGCATCTCCATCACCACTCTCGGCATTTCCATCACCACTCTCGGCATTTCCATCACCACTCTCGGCATTTCCATCACCACTCTCGGCATTTCCATCACCACTCTCTCGGCATTTCCATCACCACTCTCGGCATCTCCATCACCACCTCTCGGCATTTCCATCACCACTCTCTCGGCATCTCCATCACCACCTCTCTCGGCACTTATCACCACTCTCGGCATCTCCATCACCACCTCGGCATCTCCATCACCACCTTCTCGCATTTCCATCACCACCTCTCGGCATTTCCATCACCACTCTCGGCATTTCCATCACCACTCTCTCGGCATTTTCATCACCACTCTCGGCATCTCCATCACCACCTCTCGGCATTTCCATCACCACCCTCGGCATTTCCATCACCACCTCGGCATTTCCATCACCACTCTCGGCATTTCCATCACCACTCTTCTCTCGGCATTTCCATCACCACTCTCGGCATCTATCAACACCACTCTTCGGCATTTCCATCACCACTCTCGGCATTTCCATCACCACTCTCGGCATCTTCCATCACCATTCTCGGCATTTCCATCACCACCTCTCGGCATTTCCATCACCACCTTCCTCGGCATTTCCATCACCACCTCTCGGCATTTCCAATACCACCTCGGCATTTCCATCACCACTCTCGGCATTTCCATCACCACTCTCTCGGCATCTCCATCACCACCTCTC